>NW_010225809.1:26936-38234 GCF_000690775.1 Eurypyga helias
GAAATAACTCACGCAGATACAACATAACCATTTGGTTAATGTGTTTTAGATTATAAAATGGGATTTATTGGGAAATAATGAAGAACTGATCAGAGAAACTACACCTTAGAGCTGAGGATGTGCAGTTTGACTGCTTAAATCTGTAGCTGTCTACTCCTTTGCTCTGACCAGCTTTCTGTTAGATGCCTGAACTGGAAACAAATCATAGAATCACAGAATGGTTTGGGTTGGAAGGGACCTTAAAGAGCATCCAGTTCCAACCCCCCTGCCATGGGCAGGGACACCTTGCACTAGACCAGGTTGCTCAAAGCCTCGTCCAGCCTGGCCTTGAGAACTTATGGAAATCATATGGAAAATATAGGCTGAAGAGAAAAGTTAAGGGCAGCAGTGAGGAGGAGGAAGCTGATATCCTTCTCTCCCTTGTGCTTACAACTACACAGATTTTTTTTTTTTAGCAGAGCATCTTGGAAAAGAAAAGAAGCAGCAAAGGGCAGTAGCTGAGAATCTGGGACATTTACGGCAGGAATTTTGTTCCTGTGTGTCTTGGGATGATCACTGCTTCTGCGACTCAGTTTCTCAGCTCAGCACTGCTTCATGCAATTACTGCGAAGATAAACTAAAAATAACGATGTCTTTAATGTTAATGCTGCAGGCCACCTAAGCACCTTCAAAGCAAATAGTTTTGCAAGACTTGGAGAGTCCAAGCAGTGATTACCTCCAGTCTTTTTTCTCTGCTTTTAACTACAATTAGGAAAAAAAAAATCCTTTTGCCCTCCCAATGGTAATATTGCATAGCAGACAGTAATACGTGTCAGTCTGAGAGATATGAGAGGAAACAACAAAAAATCACTGTCGCTGAGTGTGGATGAAAATTATAGAACTTTTTTCAGCTCCAGTTCTTAGAGAACAAGCTTATCAGACTTAAAATGTAATTTGGCATTGGAATAATCGGAAGTGACATACTCGGATGAGAACATTAAAAAATTGACTCTGAGGTGAACATGGGGAAAGTGGACAATCCATTCTACATTGTGTTACTAGCAAACAAGGACCATAATAGCAATGTATAAAAATGCAGTAAGATGATGAAAATGGGCTACTTTGAAGGAAATAATATGTTCTTTACGTAGAAAGGTCTGCCTACAGTCCACCATGGAAGGAAGGAGCAGTTAAGAAGATGGTGCCTCGTGGAGATTGTAGCCAGTTTCATATATTAACAGATGGGATGTGTTCTGGCAATGTGTGATCCTACGGATATCATGGTATTCTGTTAGAAAGTAATAAAAAACTGCATCCTTCAAAGTGTCATCAAAGTTCTGGGCATGCAAAAAAATTAGTTGGCTTGTAGCAGAAAGTTATGAGGGGAAAAAAACCTTTTCCTCTTTTTTCCACTAAATTTAATTACTTTGTTTCCCAGTAAGTATCTCATTGGACTATGGTTTTTCAGCTCTTTCCCAGTGAAATAACAAAGATCTTTAGGAGGATGAAAACCACAAATCCGATGTGTCTGTTTAGGCTATACTAACTATATCCTAGTAAAAAGAAAAGTCTGATAAATAAACCTTTTCTGAGTACGACTGGCCCGCAGAGCTGAGCAGATAATTTGCAGTGAATATATGGTTTCTCCTATGTTTCTTCTTTTACTTTTGTTTTTTGCAATGAGTTTTTGTTGCTTGAACAAATTAGTGATCACATGGGAGTTAGTAGATGCCCTCTGCCTATATAGGTAATTTATGAGTATCATGTTGTTAGTATTTACATTGAGTTTTGCATAATCATATAGTATTCCTTCATTTTCTGCCTTGTGAGGTGTAAATATTAGCACTACATTTCTTGGGCAAATATTTATATGAAGTTTAAAAAATGTCAAAATTTTAATTTTATTTTATTTTAAAAAAATATTACTATTAAGTTCATCCAGATATAGAGTAGATATTAAATGAAAACGAACACAAAACCAGATGAAATCAGTTCAATTTTATATGCATGTTTCTTGTAAAGTTTTTCAGGTGTGTGTTTGGCTTTTTTCAGAAGCCTAAGAAAGATAATTTTGAAAGTCAAATCATAATTAACATTTTCCTGCCTGTAACATAATTCCCAAAACCATATAGAATAAAGAATGTACTTTTGTACCCTGCTTGGTTTGCAGTTAATTGATTTTCAAATAAACATCTGGTTTTAAACTACAAACTTGTTGACCTAAGAAGACTTGAAAAAAGTCAGGGAAAATCAATTAAATGTATGAAATCAATGTATGTAAAATTTAAAACAAGTTAATATTCATGGCAACACTTCAGGGTTTTTCTTTGAATGAAAATAGCACAATCTAAGGCCTCATTTTTCTGGAAGGATTAAATCCATTTAAGACCTTAATATACATCAATTTAACACAGCACTCCCTGCAAAGAATTGATTTTCTTTAACTTCCCTTTAACACCTGGTCAACAAAGTTAACCATTTCCTATGGGAAAGAAACCCCA
Organism: Eurypyga helias; assembly: GCF_000690775.1. Lineage (NCBI taxonomy): Eukaryota > Metazoa > Chordata > Aves > Eurypygiformes > Eurypygidae > Eurypyga > Eurypyga helias. The sequence goes on from NW_010225809.1 coordinate 29,417, forward strand.
ACCGGTATTAGATTGGATGCTGTAGACAGAAATTATTTTTGACCTTTCCAACCAAAAGCCTTTTGTTTCTTCTTATGTATCAGAGAATCACAGAATGTTTAAGTTGGAAGGGACCATAAAAATCATCTACTTTCAACTCCTCTGCCATGGGCAGGGACACCTTCCACTAGAAATGGAATATGCAGTGGTAATAAAAGAGACATACCCTATATTCAGTTAGTTAAAATCTAGGTGTATACATTATAAAGAAACACGACAGAGGGATAAGCCATTGAAAAATGTAGGTTAGTCCTTAATATTATACTGAGGAAGAAAAATGCCACCATATTGATGTTAAGAGGACTTTTTACAAGAGCCTGTAGTGATAGGACAAGGGGTAATGGGTACAAATTGAAAACCGGGAGGTTTAGATTAGATATCAGGAAGAAATTCTTCACAGAGAGGGTGGTGAGGCACTGGCACAGGTTGCCCAGAGAAGCTGTGGATGCCCCATCCCTGGATGTCCTCAAGGCCAGGCTGGATGAGGCTTTGAGCAACCTGGTCTAGTGCAAGGTGTCCCTGCCCATGACAGGGGGGTTTGAACTAGATGGTCTGTAAGGTCCCTTCCAACCCTAACCATTCTATGATTCTATGATTCTATATAGTATATTATCACAGATGACATCATTGACAGCTGAGAAAACATAATTTTGAAAAGCTAATATTCTTTGAAGTAATGTTACTATAAGTGGGTGTCCCATATTAATTTAAACTAATGATTTGTTTGATCTATGTGGTAAATATTATGACAACGGAAATCTACAGAATGTTTCACATTATTTTCTATATTTGAGGACTCCCTAACTACATTTGAGAGGCAACTTGCTATGTGAAGGCATGTCCTGTATGCAGTGAACATTGCTAGGACCAAGAAAATTTTACAGTCCACTTGGAAAGTCCAGGTGAAACTTGATGAAAGACTCATGTATCTAATCTTGCCTAAAGGTACTTCATCTCTGCAGCTTCATGCTAAGACATGACAGGAGAAAAATTACTGCTTACAGTTTCTCCTGTTGTCTGTTTCCAGAGATGTTTGATTCTAACCATAACATACTAATAGGTATTTTGCGTTTTTGCACTTTTTATTTTGTAATTATTAAGGTGGGTTTTCTATGAAGAGGTAGGAAATGGAGCTAGACAGAGAAAGCTCATTTCCCAAAATTTTGGAAATTTCCTTAAAAAATCAAATGTAAATTTAAAAAATCACTGCCAAAACCCAGGTAGTATTTGGTCTGCATATCCAGCCTGGGGCTAGTCCCTGAGCACTATTCAGAGTGGAGGATGAGGCTGAGTCTGGGAGGAAGGTAAACAGGAGAATGGAGTTGCCATGAACCAGAAACCCACCTGGAATACACTGGCACTTCAGCAAAATCATGATATCCTACCAAAATGTATCTTACCAAAACATTTTTCCCTGTAGTCCTAGTATTAAGGAAAAATAAGTAGAGTAGGCAGTATACTTTTCTATTAGGTGTCTACAAATACACAGTATTGTCATCAATTAAATAGTAGAAAAATTAGGATTTTCTCTGCAAAGGAAGCGACAGCCTCAGTGACTTCTCCAGGAGTTAAATGTCCAGATAACAAAATCATCTGGGCCCAAGATTTTATGTTGTTGATGGTTCCTAAATCAGTGTTTTATGTATTAAGGTGTTCACCTTGTTAATTTTTTTCCCTCTGCGACAAGCAAACAGTGGCTGTTGATAATATCCAGATGCAGCATTCCCAGTGAGAAGTTTCTGCTGTTACATGACATGTATTCTTTCCAAGAACAATAAATATTTTGTTAATGGATTACATGTGACAATTATAGTCTCTTAGCTGATCTTTCATCATTTCTATTTTGCTCATTTAGTTGTGATTTTACTGTCAAAAATGCTACTGTGAGAGAGAAAACAAAAATTAATATCTTATGGATAACTTCTCAACCGAGAGTAGCATTTGTGGCCACAGAATGGGAAGTGGAAGACTCAGCATGGTTCTTCAGCTATTTTAGCCCAGATACCCATACAAATACTAACCATCTTGGCAAACACAAACCAACCTCAGTTACTACATGTATCAGCAAGAAGGGAAGTAAATTTTTCTCAAAATATTTAGTGCATGTTTTCTAACATCCGCTCTCACTTCATGGTCTTTGCCAGTAGCATTAAAAATGAACTCTTCTTACAGAAAACATGGTGGTTATCTGGTTGTTCTGCTGCCCAAAGAAACTCCCTAACCAGGACCACCTATAACCATCTTCTACCTCCAGTAATAACTGAATTTTCAGGGATCCTCGGTTAAGAGCAAGAAGTACTGTAATATCTGTCTTTAGAAACATATTTTTAAGATGAAAGTCTCATCCTTTTTTCCTAAGACAGCTTTAATTCAAATGTTTTCTGGATAACTTCATTACCAGGCTCTGTATGATAAAAAATATGACCCAATAAATCAACAACTGTTAAGCTAGAGCAGTTTACTACCATAAGAAGGTTTCAAAATACCTACCTAGCTATCCCAAAAATGTAATTTCCATGCAGACTAATCTTTACACCCTTGACACGTATTTCCTGTACACTTAAATGAAGACACACTAGCATATACACATGCAATACTTCACATTCAGTTTTCACAGAATGGACAGAGCCTGTGCTCTGCAACACGGAAAACATTTTAATACTGCTCATGCAAAATAAGCTGGGCTTTGAAGGATAATTTCCTAGTGCCTTAAGTAATGACTACTGACGAGAAAAAAAATCCCTTCTACATATTACCCACATGAAATGTGCTTCACAAGACAGGTAACTGAAGTCTCTCAGAGTAGTTCTAGCACAGTACCCGAGCACTATTTACACATCTACAGGCTTCCACTGTGAACTGCACCATGACATGCACTGTTAAATCATCGATTATATTTATTTAATTGCAGTGGAAATGTATCTCATAAAAGATCTGTTTTGATTCTCATAAACCTACTTGATTCTCATAGAATCAAAAAATTATTCTGGTTGGAAGGGACCTTCCAGAGTTCATCTCATCCAGCCCCACACTTGAAACAGGTCCAGTTACAGCAGCTCAGTTGGCTTCTGAAAATGCCAAAGGACTGACATTGCACAGCCTTTCTCAACAGTGCTTCTAATGTCTGACTGCTGTCCAGTGAAGACTTTATCCTTAAAAATGAATTGCAATTTCCTATGTTGTGATTTGTGTCCATTGCCTCCCACTCCATTGCTGTGCATCCTGAGAAGACTCTGCCTCTTCTCTATACCCTCCTTTCTGGCAGCAGAAGACAGTAATAAGATCTCCCCTATCTTTGGGCATAAACCTTCAGGATTTGTTTATTTACTTGAAAAACAACCTTAGAGACATGTAAAAGAAGAAATTGTGAATTTTTAAAAAATATTTTATGGCTCTGAAATATTGTGGAGGGGTAAAATATTTGGTGGTCAGTTTGTAAGCATCAATTTCTCCACCAATTTTATCCTTTGGTTTCATGTTTTTTTCCCATCCTAATCTCCTCTGCTCCAGGAAAGGGATACTGAGTTCAGGAGGGGCATCACAAACAGTGCTGCTGATTAGAGTGCTCTGTAAGTTGAGAAGAGTTCACAGCAGTTAAATGGACTTGTATCTGTCTGCATAACAGCCACAGAGGCATTCGTGGAAGGTCTGTCCTAAGCAGCAGCAGGGAAGAATTAGAAAATGTGGCTCATTTCCTAAGCATTGCTTTCAAAACCAAAACAGCAATGCAAAGAAAGGTAGATCTTAGGTCTAAAAGTGCTATTTGCTTCTTTGGCTTTGTTCTTCGGGTTTTATCTCCCTATAGTTCATGAAAACGATTGATAGCATATATTATAAATTGTAAAAAAGATATGCATTAATTAAAAATTAAAAACTATGTAGATATATGCAAATTGGCACATTGTGCAGCCTTCAATCAATAATAAATAGGCAAATTAGGGGTGACCCTCAAGTTCCTGGCAGGCAGCCAGTTCAGGAGCTGCAAAGATCATATGGTGCCAACAGGTTGCATAGCACACAGCAGCATTTCGCCGCCTGGAGATCTCAAACTGAGCATTCGCTCCTGGTGCTCTGACATTCTGACTTCAGGGGAAATGTACCTTAAAAAAAGAAATCTTTTTACCACATGTTCACATTCAGCATTTCTCGAAGCTCTAATGCTATAACGATAGCCTTTGGCTTCCAATCAACTCTGCTTCCACGCTCATATCATTTGGAAGCTGCGGATACTGCCAGAGATGGCTTAACCTCAGTACCCTGGACAGACTGGAGCTGTGAGGTAGATCTGAAAGACTTTTGGACTCAGAAGATGGAGGTTTTATTAGAATCCTGAAATTTTTAATATGAAAGACCTCAAAGACTATGTTTATAATTATTAACTCAGATGTTTCCAAGATGATTCCCAGGCTCTGAAGCAGCTGGCTTGGGGCAGCTCACATTTGTGCCACCAAACTCTTCTACTGCCCCGAAGTTTGACTTGGCCCCTGGGGCTGGTCCTGTACCCAGGCTGGTTCCCAGATTGTGTAGTGCTGGCCTGGGCCAAAACCTGCTGGGGAGCCTGCTAATGATTCTACATCAAGAGCAACCCCATTCTGGTTTGGGAATAATGTAACATTGTTTACTAGCATATATGCCAGAAGTGATTATTTTAAATCAGAGCTCATGCAGGGATTATACAGAGTTTTCTTCTTGCCCATCATGGCCCCATGGGAGGAAAGGCTCCACACTTTCAGCCACTGTTGCTTCTACCTCAGGGACTCTGAGAAGCAGCAGACTCCACATCATCGTTCCTGGCTCCCCCTCCCTGTTCCTGTCTGAAACTCCTGCAGCATGCATGAGCTGCAGGCTCCCACCTCCTTTCTGTCACCCTTTCACCTGTCAGACCTTGGAGTTTCTCCTAGCTTTTAGCACCTTCAGTTCTCCATCATGCAGGAACCTCCCTCCACCTCAACGCAGGGGCTCCTTCGGACCCAGACCTAAAGGAACTGAAGAACAACTAAGTAAAAACCCAAATGTTGTCTGACACATCCAGGATCAATTTTAGGCCTTTTTTTTTAATGTCAGAATTAAACCAAAATAAGCTGATTCTCTATGATCTTGCTTCCAGATAGCTCTAATTTTGGATCTATATCAAGGTGACATTTATTTCTTCAAAATTGTCCTCTCCCTGTACCCAAAATAGGACAGTCATCAACCTCTTAGCCCTCTTGCAAATGTAAAAAACATTTTAGCACTTCCACAAACAGATTCCCTTCGAGGACAATAACTGCAACACAAACTTTACATCCATGGATTAAGGAATCAAGCCCATGTCAACCAGGTAGTTAAGGGCTGGTCCTAGGGCTGCTATCCTGAAAAGGATGCACAAACCTGGCTATTTCATTTCTCCCCTGTTAATCATTCTTGATCCAACTCTGATTTTGTTTACACACCAACATTTTCTCTTGGGCTGCATGCCCTTAGTGTAGGGTGCAATCACCACACTGAACTCTTCAGGTTGTCAGGCTGAATTTATTACATTATTCTGTATCATCGATCAGCATGTCAATCACCAAGGTGAATGCTGAGGGAGTATTTAAAAGATAAATATTATCATTGTATTCCCTCAAGACTCTGGTGAAAATTCAGTTCTGCTTTCAAGTAAAAAACACAATTTCTGTTAGCCACACATCTGTACTTGTGAGCCTCTGGGCAGAATTTGCCACTCAGACATCCCAGAACAGAGGAATAGGAGTCTGTTGTCAAGATTTGTGCTGGGTTCAGCTGAGGAGATAATTTTGCCTCTGTCCTTACATATGGTTTGTTGGTGGGTTTTTTTGTTTTGGCTTGGTTTTTTTGTGTATGTGTTTGTGTGGGGTTTTTTTTTCATATAACCATTCAAGCGAAAACCACAGCAGAACTTATCTCCAGAGGAAGAAAACAGAAAACCACCAGGCACCTTCACAATATGAAAAAATGCTACTAAAAAAGGTACTTTTTATATATGTAATCACACAATGGTTTGAGTTCCTGAAAGATCATCTAGTTCCACCCCCCCTGCCGTGGGCAGGGACACCTTCCACTAGACCAGGTTGCTCAAAGCCTCATCCAGCCTGGCCTTGAAGACCTCCAGGGATGGGGCATCCACAACATCTCTGGGCAACCTGTGCCAGTGCCTCACCACCCTCTCCAGGAAGAATTTCTTCCTGACATCTAATCTAACCCTCCCTGATTTCAATTTATACCCATTACCCCTTGTCCTATCACTACAGGCTCATGTAAAAAGTCCTCTCCCAGTACCCTTGTAGTCCCCCTTCAGGTACTGGAAAGCTGCAATGAGGTCTCCTCGGAGCCTCCTCTTCTCCAGGCTGAACAAGCCCAGTTCTCGCAGCCTTTCGTCATAGGAGAGGTGCTCCAGCCCTCTGATCATCTTCGTGGCCCTCCTCTGGACTGGAGGACTCTGGAGGGAGTCCATTTTGCTGCCATGGATGCAAGCAACTGTCATTCGAGACTCCCAACTAACTCTGACCACGGTCACAGAGTTTGAGCCCATCATCTGCATCTGCAGTTTATATGCACATAGCTGAAAAGTTGGCCAAGACTTCAGGTAGCATCGTACCATGCTATGCAAGTGGATCCCTCAACTCATTACTCTGCCATTCCAGACCTAATGACCAATCTTTAGCAGCGACAGATACAGAAAGGGCAGGATAGGCTCAAAAATTCTTCCTGGTTCCATGGTGAAATAAAGCTCTGAGTAATAATGTAGATCTATGTGGATAAAAAAAATCCTTAACAGTAATACAGAACACAGGGAACTAATCACTAAATACTTTTGTTTGGGTTTTGGAAAGAAATAGGGTGATGTACCTTTTTACATGAAAAGGATGAAATACACCTCTCTGTTTACTAAGAACAAAGTAAAAAACTAAACATTATTAACTAGGAATAGAACTTTATATATAAATAGGCACGATTAATTAATGTCTAAGAGTTTTTGAAGCGACAAATGAGAATACATCTGGTTTACAGATTTTCCTCCTTAGTGCACCTTGGACTGCTGAGGAAACTCCAGCAGGCTGAAAGAATCGTGATGCAGATGGACACAAAAGATGCTTGGGTAAGCACAGCGTAAATAGTCTAATATCAATGCAATCAAAATAACAACAAAAATTAACAATCGGAATATAATACCATTTACATAATTTTATTGAAAATAGTCCTCTCTAAAAAAGCCTCATTCCTGACTTTTAAAGGATGACCAATTTAAAAAACTCTTTAAATATAAAACATTCTGTGAAGTGTTTGAATTAACACTACAGGCTGTGTGCCATATCTTATCAGTAAAGACCATATTAAGTTACAAGGAAATGGCTTGTGTCCCAAAATGTTATTTAAAAGCACAAAACGATTCCTGAAGGAAGATATTTTTAGTGGGGTTTCAGGGAGATAAATACAAGAACATATATTTTTTCAGCACTTTCATCAATGCTTTTGAAAGCTAAGCCTCTTTTGACTAAATTTGAGGCTAGAACAAAGACTGATAGAAGAGGTAATACAAATTAGAGAACCTCAGCCATATTTTATGATACGGTTCATTTGTTAAGCTAATCCTGGTTGAATGAAATCTGTGTGAATATAACCAGTTAATATGATATATAGAGAGAAACAAAGAATGAAAGCCATTGCTATGAGTGCTTGAAAAGACTGACTCCAAAAGGGACTTACAGTTAAAATGTCTGAGAAATTCACCTGGATTTGGTGTGAAAAAGAGTAAAATGTAGACTAGAAATGTATATTTGGGTATTGAGGACACTGGTACTAAAAGCCTGAAAGAAATTCTGTCGCCCAAAAATCACAGTGAAACACTGGGGCAGAAGCCAAAACAGCCACAAAGCCCAGAAAAAGTTGTTATAAAGACTTTTAGCTTGGCAAAGAGAAAATAGATAAGTAGTAATACAGAACCAGTTTCAATGGGACAAAATATTAGATACTTAACGACTTTCATTTAGAAAGGCATGAAAAGAAGAGATTAGGAATTGGAAGACAGAAAAATCCACATGGGAAATAATTCACATATTCTAATATCTATTAAAATGAATAACCATTGGAAGAAATTAGCACATGAATTGCTGAATTCCCCATTTCTCTGTGTCATCAAATCAAGACAGGATGAATAAAATTCTCAAAGATAGGCTTAATCTTTGACTTTACTCACATGAAAAATACAGCTTTGTTGTACTTGATTTTTGTCCTCAGCAGTGTGGTCCCAGTGTGAAAATTTAGAATGTGTGATAGGCAGGTAGAACAGAGTAGGTGATCCAAGACCATATCATGGCCTGGAACACTATTAACTGAATCTTAGGAAAATTACAACATTGCATTTCTTTAAAAAGCACTGAAGGATGTTTTGCCTGCTTTCTCCTTAAATAGTTTAAAAGAAGCTTAACTTCTATAGTAGTAGATTTTTACTGAAGAGCAACATCTTACACTGTATTTTCGATACTCTCATAGATTCTCCTTTTCAGTTCTCTCACTTTAGAAGGTACGATATTTTTGCAGCTTCTCTTCACCCTTTTGCATGTGTCTGCTATCCTGTGGGTGCAGGTAATTACATTTATTGCCTAAACAGCTGATCTTGTGGATCCCAGGCCCTGGCAGTTTGCATTACAGATCCCAAAACTGAGGAAAAAAATTTCCTCTGTGAAAAAGAGCAGAACTAGGAAGAAATGGAAAGTTAAATAATATTGCAAATTCAGCTATGATTGTTAATGTCATTCCTAAATGAAAAAAAAAAAAA
>NW_010225810.1:0-14854 GCF_000690775.1 Eurypyga helias
TCTGTGATTCCTCCTAGTGCGCTCGAGAGTGTAGTAACCCTGTGTCTTACAGTACCTTCCCCGTTCTCTTCTGCCTCAGACGTTTTCGCTTCCACAGACGCCTGTTCCCGAAATAGGCAGCAGCCATTCCTTCCCCCCCTGTTCCAGCAGTTCAGAATGGTTTGCTGCAACAAGCTGTTCCAACTGTTACAGCAGCAGTTCCAACTGCTTTTGTCCATAGTTTACGCCAGTGGCGGGGGCTGGTGGGACTGTAAGCCCTGGGCGATGTGCTGTACCTCGCACAACTAGCTATTCCTCAGTTAGAAAATTGTGGTTCCAAACAGACTCCCGGGGACTTTCATGCGAGGCAACCCGGCACTGCGGTTAAATAAAAACATCTCTGGAGCATGGTGTTGCTTTATCCCTCAGCTCTAAATAGTAAAAGTTTTTGTGGTGCCTTTCTCATAACACGCTTTATCATGATTTTAATTATTCAAAGGTTTTCTGCTTTGGAGACCCCACAGATTTAATAGAGCTTGTGGCTTTACTGGTATTTTAAAATTTCCCTTGCTGTCCCTGTTAAGATTACAAACCTTTGCTATACGCCTGTTCCCTTTTTTAACTGCTCTTGTTATGGATGTTACTTGTGGGGACAAGGATAGACATCTTTAGTGTCCTGCAAAGAGCAGCTTCTGCTCTTACTGCAAAAGCCGTCCTCTGGGGTTTTGGTTCAGATCCCCCTGTAATGTCAGTGAGAAAAACGCCCTGCAGAGCTTTTCTCTACGAAACAGCTTTTGATGCAGCAGCAGGGGGATTAAAAGTGATGTTTTATTTAACGTGGAGTTAATTCAGATTCTAGTTTCTTGCAGTCCCACAGGCCCCTAGGGACCTTCGTAACTTCCAAACCTGCTTAGCAATGCTGTTATTCCTAGGTGGGGTTTTAAAGGCACTCTGCTATGCTGCCTCGTGGCATTTATAAACCCGCTCAGGGTCAAGGCTGAGTTAGTGACGATGCCAGGAGGGCTTGTTTTGGTTCCCATGGATTGGCCTTCCTCCTTGCCTTGCTGTGCCTGCCCCTGCAGCCAGTGCCCTTGACAGGCAGGCAAACATTGTCTCCCACCCTGAGAAGCCAGGGATTTAGTCTGTGAGACTGGCGATTGAGATTGTTAAACCTGTGTGTCAGGAAAATTAAATTATTTGGGGGCTGGGGAGGAGGATAAGCGGTGCTGTCTGCCCTTTGGGTTGCTGTTTGGGGCGCTTAATTTTTCTGTAGCCTTTGTTAAGCACGGGATTGCAGAGCAATCTGTCAAGATTGGTTAGGATTGTTACTCCCTATGCAGATGAGAGAGAAGGGAGATGAATTTTCCAACTTAACCGTCTGAAAATAAACCTAATCTGGCCTTGCAGTCTGGTATATAGCACATTACTTAAGTGAAATTCCTTTTGTTGTTCTCAGCTTTGGTTTAGGCTGTTTGAATTTAGTACCTCGACTGAGTGCAAGCACCCCAGTGACAGATGTACCTTTTGCTCGGTTGCTGTGGTGGTGAGGCAGCAGTACAGAGGCCTGTGTACATGTGTGCATATGCATTTCTCTTACAGCCGGAAGAGGAGCCGAAAGAGGAAGCGTCACCAGCCAAGCCAGTGGTAGGAATTATTTACCCTCCTCCTGAGGTCAGGAATATTGTTGACAAGACTGCCAGCTTCGTGGCCAGGTAAACGACACTGGTGTTGTCTCTTGTTTCCTGGGATTTTCATGCTTCTCCTTTTCCAGTGCTGATGTCTGTGCAGCTCCTGAAGCTGAAGCAGGTGGCAGTCCCGTGACTTTACGTGAAGGGTTGAGTCTGCACCAGTGGGACTGTGGAAAAGAAGCAACAGTATTCTGTTTAAGGGGCGTAAGACATGCTTTCCTAGAGAAGTGGTGGTAGTAAATAAAATGTGGAGATCTGTGGGTGGCATCTCTTGATGATCGCTCTCCGCAGGTCCTGCTCGCAACTCTGCCGACACCGGGCTGCCTATTTTTAGCTGGCTGTTCAAGTCAGAGGGTTAATGCTATCGCTCTTCTTGACTCTTACGTAAGCCTGGTCATAGTACGTAGTGTAGTAACCAGGTAGCTGTTCCTGTTCTGATTGAAGGGGAAGCAACATTCAGGTAGAAAGGGAGCCTCGTTACAGTGCTCCATCTTGTGATAAGCCAAGTGGAGCCGTGACTGTACTTTACAGTGTGTGTGCAAACGGTAGGTGACGAACTTCAGCACAAGGATGCTCACGTTCTCAGCCCTGCGGTTACGTCCCATGCCTGGTTGCGTACAGCCCGGTCAACTGCCGGCGGCTGGGATGCGTCTCCATCCAAGCCTCAGTCATCTCTCCCTCAGTAGTGAGGGATAGAGAAGTACACCTGATTCTCTTTCAGGGTAGATGTGCCGTGATGTGTCTGGGATTTTTTTTTCCCTGTTGACTGTAGCAGATTGATCAGTGTGAGTACAGCTGTCAAATTTAGGAGAGGAGTCTAAAAGTTGAATAAACGTTACTCATTTGGGCTTCTTCTGTTTGGCCATTGTCATCGTTCTGCAAGTCCAAGCTGTAGACTGCCTTGAGACCACCTTTCTCTGTTGTTTTGGTTAATGCCCAAGTTTTTCTGTCTGTCTTAGCCCTACATGAGGTCTCAGGGAGCCAGGTCTTGGTCTTCCTCCAGTGTAAAAGTAGCACGAAAGGTGAATGCCCTGTCCTCAGCTAGCTGTGCAAATTCTTAACCTTTGTGGAATCCAGATGGGCTGAATGCTGTGTGCTTTCACCTCACTAACGTGGGATGGTTGTTGCCGTGCGTTTAAGACAATAACTAAATGCTGGTCTAGTCAAAGACACTTACTGTGTAACTAGTCTCTAAAATGCTGCCAAGGAGCGTTGGCTTCCTTTGAGGAGAAGGAAGGGGCTGTGTTTATCCTTTAGTATTGTAGAGGCCTTCTTGTTTGGAAGAGGTGGTGTGTGTAAACAAGGCCTGGAGGTACTCAGAGAATATGAAGAGAAACATGGTACAGCAGCTGTTAACTTTCTCAGACTACCCTGAGATGAATGGCTTGCGGTTTGGATGGGAGGAATGGATGTCACCAGAATAAAACTTGTAACTCTTCTAAAAGCAGCACTCCAGTGTGGTCAGCCTCTGCACAGGCTGATGATTACCTGCTTTTTTCCTTATATGGTCTTTCTGGAAAGGAAACTAGTCTTAAAAGCTTTTCATGGAGCAAATAAAATGGGTCTGGTAGGTAACTTGTAAACTTCACCCAGAAAATTGTCTAATCCAGTAAATGATCTTTTGTTTGTATGTAGCCAGATGAGATTGTGGAACACTCCTGAGCGCGAGTTTTTATCTGTCTTAAATACTCACTGTGAACTGTTTATAAACTAAACTTGGACAAAAGCTTTTAACTTGTGTGTGTATAACTGGATGCTGTGTTGGGCCTGAGTTTCTTACAGGTAAACACCTTCCATGTAGGGAAGAAAATGTCTTCTGAGGGGCTGATACTTCAGCACATCTTAGTGTGAAAGAAACAGCCATGTACAGGTAAGTTGATGCCTGTTCATCTCAACAATTTATTTTTTTCCTCCCCAGAAATGGTCCAGAATTTGAAGCTCGAATCCGTCAGAATGAAATAAATAACCCTAAGTTCAACTTCTTGAATCCCAACGATCCTTACCATGCATACTACCGGCACAAAGTCAGCGAGTTCAAGGAGGGTAAAGCACAGGAGCCTTCGGCTGCTATTCCCAAGGTCATGCAACAGCAGCAAAGTGCTCAGCAGCAGCTTCCGCAGAAGGTAAGTATTGCTTTTTGCTTTGGCTGAGAACTTTGGCTTCTCGCTGCTTGTGTCACATCCTGATGTTAAGCAGAAGGTCTGAAAGAAGGAGTTATTGTTACACTTGTGACAGAAGACAGCACTGGGAGGGCTGGCCTTTAGTGTCTGGGACTATGTTTTGCCACAGGTCTGCATCCCCCAGTTGCTTGTAACTCAGTGTTGTGTGTGAAACTCCAAGTGAGATTGTTTTACTTGGTCTGTTTTAATTACACTAAGTTGTGTGTTGGTTTATGTGGTACTTACACTAGTGATCGCTCAGGCTGTACGAGTAGAAGACTCCTGCTGTAGGCAAGTCCTGTACAAGTTTGGGCTGGTATGCACTGTTTTGTAGAAACATTTCCTTTTTTTATGCTGGAAGGATCAACTTCCCTCCAAATGTGGACTACAAAATCTTGTCTAGCTGTGCCTTTGTACGTGCTGGATGGAAAAAGGGCACTGGCAGAGTCTGAGTATTTACATGCTTGGCGTGGCTGCTGGTCACGCTTGTGTTACTGACCATTCTGGGGTGTTACAGCGAAATCCTGGCAGTTTCCAGCTTTGTTAGCTGTTGGAGCAGCGCTTGCTCTACAGTAGTCTGAATACAGATGTCCAGATACACCGCGTGGTACGAACTTGGCTCACCCTTGCCAGGATATCTAGGCTGATGTTGCTTTCCCACAACAGCTGAAGGAAAAAATGGGCTTTCTGAAGGGTTTGGTGACAATTTCTTTCTTCAGTCACTGAGCCGTCTCCGTTCTGCTCGGCAGGTGCAGGCCCAGGTGATCCAGGAGACCGTTGTTCCAAAAGAGCCGCCTCCGGAGTTCGAGTTCATTGCAGATCCTCCCTCAATCTCTGCCTTTGACTTGGATGTGGTGAAGCTCACGGCGCAGTTCGTGGCTCGGAACGGGCGGCAGTTCTTGACTCAGCTGATGCAGAAGGAGCAGAGGAACTACCAGTTTGACTTCCTTCGCCCCCAGCACAGTCTCTTTAACTACTTCACTAAGCTGGTTGAACAGTACACAAAGGTACGCTTGGCAGTCTACCCGTCAGGGTGATTCCTTCAGCAGCAGAGTTGATTTTGAACACTGCTGAAGCTGCATGAAACAGGCAGACTAGAAATAACGTGCAGGTCCAGGAGTCCATCCTTCATTTCTCGCTCCAAGAAGAGTGGAAGTTTGTGTTGTTGGCAGTGCGCAGCCCTGATCACGGGGGGCTCTTACTTAAGTGTATTAGACACTGTTACACCTAAAAGTTGCGGAGTTTTAAACACAGAGGGTGGTTGGAAGGCGAAGAGTGAATATTTTAAAGTGCAATTCTGAGGAAAAAGTAATAAGAGTTGGAATAGAATAAATAGAATGTAGCCCCAGGGGTCTGCTGGTGTTTTTATCATCGTGGGAAAGAATCATTGCTTCGAAGGTGGCTTTGACAGAAAGACTTGTTACTAACTGTCATGCAAAACGTATTTCAGATCTTGATCCCACCGAAAGGCTTACTCCTCAAACTCAAGAAGGAGGCTGAAAATCCCAAGGAAGTCCTAGATCAGGTATTGCATGAAACACTGCTGAAGCATTTCAGTTGTGTGTTGAATTTTTCTTTCTCTTTCCATGTTTCTGACTTACTGGCAGCTAATACGAATATACAGAGGATAAAATGGATTTCTCCCCCGTTGTCAGTTGAGAATGGGGTACCCAAGCTTGTCTTTAAACTACTAGCTAGCCTTTGTGCTGGGGGGGAGCCTGCTTGTGGCAGCATAGAGGCACAGGTACTGCATGATGCCCGTTCAAAGTAGAGTATTTTCCCTCTCGGACAACCTCACTGTGACACCTCAGTCACTTACAGTCCTTCCAAGCCATCCTTTATGGCTTTGACTTCTGCCTTCGGCACAGAGACAGCGTTAGCTGTGGAAAGATGGCATTGCAGGGCTGTAAGAAAGTGTCTGTGAATTGGTTGCTGGCCCGTGAATCTTCAGTGACACCCGAGTCACGTCGTACCTGTGTGGCTCAGGCTTGGTGCAAGGAGTCTACAGCTCCAGCTTGAGGAACCGCTTCCCAAAGCTGCTGTAGTACGTTACTCTGTACGCAAACCTGTCGTTCCTGAACACAAACGTTGCGTTGTCGTGCCAGGCCTCTGAAGTAGTGCTTGTGTAACTGCTGGAAAGGGTCGGTAGCGTAAGCTTCTGGGTGCTGTAGAGCTGACTGTGATGTGTTTCTGGACTAACATTTGGTGCTTGCTTTACGTCTGCTTGTGCAGGTGTATTACAGAGTGGAGTGGGCAAAGTTCCAGGAGCGAGAGAGAAAGAAGGAAGAGGAGGAGAAGGAGAAGGAGCGTGTTGCTTACGCCCAGATTGATTGGCACGACTTTGTGGTCGTGGAAACAGTTGACTTCCAGCCCAACGAGCAAGGTACTAGTGTTAAGCCTTGTAACCTCTGTGAGACTCTGCTCCCCTGGAGTAGGGACTATGTCCTGAAATGCTGGGTTTAGACAGACATCGGCTTTTACAGCTGCGTGTCCTTCAAAGATGAAGGGGGAAAGCTTTCTAGTGATGGTGCGCAGGCCAGTTTTGGTTTTTCTCAGGTCAGTAATGTTCTGCTTGCACGAAGTCCAGGACTGCAGTGGTGTCCGCTTTTCCACTGCCACCAGGACAGCAGGACTTGTCCCACTTCCAAGCATTGCTTTCACCTGTAACTACCTTCATCTTCGGGTCTCATGCTGATGGTGGTCTGTAGGGACTCCATACATTCCCTTCCGTGTACCTTGGCTCCCAGGAGGTTTTGAAGCCACTGCTTTGTAAAGACGCTGCTTTTCATTGAAGAAACTGGCATTTCTGTCTGTGCATCGAGCAACGAAATGGGATAGAGGATCAGAAGCTCTTTTTTCTGCCTTGTAGGGAATTTCCCTCCGCCCACCACTCCAGAAGAGCTGGGAGCTCGGATCCTGATCCAGGAGCGTTATGAGAAGTTTGGGGAAAGTGAGGAGGTAGAGATGGAGGTGGAGTCGGATGAGGAAGATGAAAAGCAAGAGAAAACAGATGAGCCCCCAGCCCAGCTGGATCAAGACACACAAGTGCAGGATATGGATGAGGTAACTAGCCAATGGAATCAGCACTGCTTTTGTCCCATGAAGGCTGTGAGTTTTGAGGCCCTTCATTTTCACTGTCAGAAGTTCCTCGGTTTCTTGAGGAAATGAGATTTCCTTCTGATGGAATTTCAAAACAACCTGTTTCTGACGGAATGTTAGAATATTGTCTTTTTAATGCTTTCCATGACAGTACAATTTCCAAGAGAGTAATTTTGTCACCTGGCGGTGTGGATTTTGTATTTCTGTGATAAAGCCTTTTGGGGTTTCTTCTGCACAGAATGTGGAGCACTGAAAGGTGACTAATTTTAGGCTCTTCCTCTACCCACTGCATGTAAGCTGTTTTCCTTGTAACAAAGAACAAGAGCATGGTAAGGTCCTCCTTGCTGTGCTCTGGTTATGTGGAAGCTGAGGAGTACTTGCTTCTTCTTCTGGGTCCACTGAATTTCTGAGTCATGATTATCCAGAGGAACTGCTGTAGCATAGTTGTCTGGGGCAGAATAGCTCTGTTCCTTTGAAGCTGTGTAATCAGTTCTTCCAGTGCGGCACGGAGTTTTTTATGCTTTTCTCAAATCTTTTTTGTTGATACTCAGCTACAGGAACTTGGTTATGACTTTTTTCCCCCCTCCTAAATAAGGGCTCAGATGATGAAGATGAAGGTCAGAAGGTTCCTCCTCCGCCAGAAACCCCGATGCCACCACCCCTTCCTCCCACGCCAGATCAGGTTATTGTGCGGAAGGATTATGATCCCAAAGGTAAATCAGGCCGGTGACAAACTTGCTTGTAAGTGATCACAAAAGCATTTATTTCCAGGCTGCATCCTCTGATGTGTTTTTAAGTGTGGTTTTGCTTTTCTAGCCTCAAAGCCGTTGCCACCTGCCCCAGCTCCAGATGAGTACCTAGTTTCCCCCATCACTGGAGAGAAAATTCCTGCCAGTAAAATGCAAGAACACATGCGTATTGGTCTCCTGGATCCTCGTTGGTTGGAGCAGCGTGATCGATCCATCCGTGAAAAGCAGAGTGACGATGAGGTCTATGCCCCAGGTCAGCTTGAGAGTAACGCCGCTTGCAAAACCAGGTTCTGAGACGAGTTCTGTGAACTCTCAGCGCACCTGCTCACTCCCCCCAGGTCCCACTGATGAGGACCATCTTAAATGTAGCTTTTTGTATGTGTTTAGTGTGCCGATTATGTGAATACATTTGTCATTGAAGCCTTTCTGTAAACTTGAAGGCAAAGAGCATTAGCTGCTGCTGAGCAGCTGTCAGTTGGTCTCTTTCTAGAGAGAGCAGTGCTTGGCCATGAGGTACCAAGCAGTTTAAAGATCATTAAAAGAGGCTTGATTGTGTTTGACTTTAGTGATATCACTTGAGATAAGAATTTCTCTCTTGGCTTGCAGGTTTGGATATTGAAAGCAGCTTGAAGCAGCTGGCAGAGCGCCGTACAGATATCTTTGGTGTAGAGGAGACTGCCATTGGTAAAAAGATTGGTGAAGAAGAAATCCAGAAACCAGAGGAAAAGGTAGAGTGGAAACCATAGGGTTTTTTAGAACAGGTTCCTGTAGTATTACGAATGCTCAGAGAGACGTGAGTGTTTTGAACTTTGTTCTTGCTATAAAACTGCTCTCTTGATTTATCGGCTGCTCATGTCACAGTCTGGACGGGCTGGCGTTAGTCTGATTTATTTTATCCTCTCAGGTGACCTGGGATGGCCACTCTGGCAGCATGGCCCGCACACAACAGGCTGCTCAGGCCAATATCACTCTCCAAGAGCAAATTGAAGCTATCCATAAGGCCAAGGGACTGGTGCCAGAAGATGACAGCAAGGAGAAGATTGGTCCCAGCAAACCCAATGAAATGCCCCAGCCTCCCCCTCCTTCGTCAGCATCAAATCCCCCAGTTAGCACGCAGCCCATCACGTCTGTGCCTCGTCCACCCACAGTAAGTGTTGAGGCTTCCAAAAGCAAATCACTGTGGCTGTAGTTAATTAGAAGGGAGTCCTAACGAAGGTCCGGAGTTCTAACAGCAAGGCACTGTCTTAGAAGCAGATTTTGAGCGAAGTTCGTGTTTCCAAATGACTCTTAAACCATTATAGGAACCCTATTGAACTTACTGTTAAAAATAGGAAATTAGGTGGAGCTTTGCATCCTTAGAGGTATCAGACAGATGTGATCTTGCACAGGGGGAGCCTGGGCCGTGGGATCTTGGAGGAAGGAAGTGTGTCTAACAGAGGGAAGGGTGGAGGCCTTTTTTTAGGTGTAGAAAGGCATGATGCAGCACAAAAGCAGCTGCAGGTGACTCACTGCCCAGTGTTACCTGCTAGGTGACTCTGAGATCGCTGCTTTGGGTGCTGTGTACCTGCGTGGTGAGGGAAGAAGAGACGTTTCATGTGTCGGTGAGGCTGCTGTGCCCGTTGGCAGGCGCCTCGGGCTGGCCGTGCGGTGGGCTCGCTGCGGGTCCCAGCCGGACTCCGGCCAGCAGAAATCCTCTCTGTTTCCCTGGTTATTTCAGTTGGGATTGTGAACAGCACTGGGCGTTCCCACATGTACCTGCTCAGAAACGTTACCTTCTCTCTCCAGATGCCCCCTCCTGTCCGTGCCGCTGTTGTTTCTGCAGTTCCGGTCATGCCTCGTCCCCCGATGACATCCGTGGTCCGTTTGCCACCGGGCTCTGTCATAGCCACCCCCATGCCACCGATAATCCATACCCCGCGCATCAACGTGGTCCCCATGCCGCCCTCTGCTCCTCCCATCATGACCCCCCGCCCACCGCCCATGATAGTGCCAACAGGTCAGTAACTTCAGCTCCTTCCAGTTAGTTGTCAGCCAGTTCCTGTCTGACTGGGCTCGAGCTTCGACTCCTTTTTTCCTTTTCCGCCTCTCATGACAGCACTGAATTGGGACTGCAGACCCTAAGCCTCCTAATTAAGCATTTTGGGGTGTTTGATGTGACTACTGCTTTGGGCTCAAGACCCCTCCCGCAGCATGAAATACAGACTGAGAGCTCAATCCCACCAGTGGGCCGTTTTGTGTCTGTGTCCCTGGGAGCCTGCCCAGGTGAAGGTGGAGAATCCACACTGCTCTCCAACAGGAACCCGTGTGAAGAGGAACTGCCAGCACCTCATGGGCTATTGCAGCGTGTTACAGAAGTTGCTGCTGTGGGAGGAAAAGCTGTTGCCTGGCCCCTTTCCTCGTAGCAGCTTCACAGCATTAGGTGCTTTAAAATTGAAAAGCACAGTGTAAAAGCACTTTTTCCTTCTTTCTTTTTCTTTCTCAAATCGAGGTGCTGGCACTGCTGCATGCCAGACTGAGAGTGTTTTCCTTCTGCAAGATCTGCAGGAAGCTCTTACGCCGTTTGTTGGCTATTCCTGAGTTGTTTCCCAATGTAAAAGCCCTCGTAACGGTTGCAGTTTGCACGCTACCGTTGGTTGTGTTAACTTCCTCCATGTGTTGTGGCGTTTGCTTTCAGCCTCTACTGGTCTGCTGAATGAGTTTGTGTGAGGGAGTGTTTGCTGTATACTCAGGGGATGACTGCAGGTTGTGTTGTGTCCCCCCCATCCCATTTCAGCATTTGTTCCTGCACCTCCGGTGGCTCCGGTTCCGTCTCCAGCACCAATGCCTCCCGTTCACCCACCGCCACCGATGGAGGATGAGCCGGTCTCAAAGAAACTGAAGAGTGAAGACAGCCTGATTCCAGAGGAGGAGTTTCTGCGCAGGAACAAGGTAGGTGTGGGGTCTGGCTGCTGGCTGAGAAGTGCCGGAGTCCGGAGCCTGCTGGGCTGTCCAGCCCCCAGGGCCCGGAGGGGATGCAGAGCCGGCTCAGTGTGCAGCGGGGAGGGCAAAGGGCATGCCAGGGAGTGACTTGCTGAGATGGCTCCTTCCCGCTGTCAGTCTGGAGCAGACTGAGCTGCTCTGTGTTTTACTGGAAAGAGCGATGCAGCGCTATGCATGGAAGCTGAGTGCGATAGTATTCTGCTGTAATTAAGGGCAGCGAGAGGTAGGTTTATAGCAATGCAAAGAAGAGCTTAAGCTGCTAATAAGCTTTTAAGCAGAGAACTGCTAAGCTGGGGATGCAAGGAGATTTAATATATCAGTGTCAGCACGGTAGTATGGTAACGTGGTACGTTCCACAACAACGTGAACTGGATGTTAGATGGAATTCCTTCCTGAGGAGCGCCACTGTCATGGGCTGTCTTCAGCCCTTTAATAAGGGTATATGGTTTTCCTGGACATTGCACGGGGAAGCTGACTCCTGCTTAAGGCTTCCTATGTTCACCCTGTAATATTGTGAATGCTTGGTGAATGGCACACAAAAGGAGGAACCGATGAGAGAAATCCAACTCCGTGTTTTGTTTTGGTAGCAGTTCTCAGTGTTGAGGCCAACATAGTTGTGTGTTCACTGCGAAGTCGAGATATGTGACTAGTTTCTGAAATAAACAATTTGTCTGCTGCTCTTATCGTAGCCCTGAGCCTCCTTGCCTCTAAGAGACGTTATCTTTGTTTCCTCTAGGGTCCGGTCACGGTCAAAGTCCAGGTTCCCAACATGCAGGACAAGACAGAATGGAAGCTGAACGGCCAAGTGTTGGTGTTCACCCTGCCGCTTTCAGACCAGGCATGTAGCTGATTAACCTGGCCTCTACCCCCTCGTCTTGCCACCAAGATTCCTCCGCTTTGAGCATAGCAGTTGACCTGCTGTAAAACTCTGGCTGTTGGTGCTGTGGCCTCTCGCCCAGCAGGGCTGCCCTTCTGTACGGTGGGGAAAAACCACCTGAGTGAGCTCTTTGCTTCTTCCCAGGTGTCTGTTATAAAGGTTAAGATCCACGAGGCCACCGGGATGCCAGCTGGGAAACAGAAGCTGCAGTACGAGGTGGGTATGAGCCCTTCAGATGCTGTCTGTTACTTCAGTGCTTTTCACACCCAAACTGCCGTTTTGCAAGAAAAAGTTGTCCCCACTCATACGTCGGGAAGAGAAAAAAAAATGTTCTTCCTGTCTCTACAGCACGCTCTTACAGAACTGCACCCTGTTCTGGCAGGACAGGCCTTTAATAGGTGAATCAGTGGATCTTCGTGTTGTCTCTGCTGCAGATGAGTCCTCTAAGCTTGTTGGGTTTCTGTGAAATCGGCCTGTTTTATGGGGGGGGGGATGTTGCCATTTAAGTGCAGCAGTCTGCTCCCGCTGGTCTGTGTGTGTGCTCTGTGAGGTGGGCGAGCAAACCTTGAAACCCTGGCACCTCTGGAAAGACTTTCTCCAGAACATGGGTCTCCCTCCCTCTCAAGACTGGAGCTGTTGGAAAGGCACTGTTTCTTTATAACAACTTCTTTCCAGCCGTGCATGTGCGCAGGCAGAACCTGCTGCCTAAGCAGTGAACTTTGCACGCTTATCTCCTCAAGAGTTCATCCGTGGGCAGACACTCTCCTAACCCTTAGGGAGAAAGGAAGCTTAACCCATTTTTTTTCTTAAGGAAACAACAAAGGAGCGGGGGTGGAGCCTAAATAACTTCACTGGTTGTGGTGACTGTCTTTATGTCTGTAGAGGTACAGAGTTGTTGCCTGTTTGTATTCTTGCATCACTCCCAGCACACCCACCTCCAGTGCCCCTGTTCTGAGACGTGGGCTCTCTCCAGGGTCTTTCTGCAGCATCCTGCCCTCACTGAGAGTAGGGCGTGGAGGGCTTCATCCGTGTGGGATTTTGTGGAAGGGATCATTAAGAATGGATATCAGGAAGAAGCTCTTCCTGCAGAGGGTGGGGAGGCACTGGGACAGGTTGCCCAGAGAAGCTGTGGATGCCCCATCCCTGGAAGTGTCCAAGGCCAGGCTGGATGAGGCTTGGAGCAACCTGGTCTAGTGGAAGGTGTCCCTGCCCATGGCAGGGGGGTTGGGACTGGATGGGCTTTAAGGGCCCTTCCCACCCAAACTCTTCTGAAGTTTTCCGATGTGACTGTTTTTCTTTTCTCCTCCCCTCAGGGCAGGGGCATCAAGGATTCAAACTCCCTGGCGTATTACAACATGACGAGTGGCTCTCTGATTCACCTGGCACTCAAAGAAAGAGGAGGCAGGAAGAAATAGGAGCCGTGGACCCCTGAGACATAATGTGGCTGCGTTGTCACTCGTGTAACCCCAACCCTTCAAATCCTCCAGCTTTTAGGGGCTAATGCAGCTGCCTGCCAGCTCTAGTTTATAAAGAGACTATGAACCCGCCGTTTGGGTGGATGATGAGAGGGAGGAAGCCGCTCGAGCCCCAAATGCTGTGTAAACGTAGTGACCTAGTGTGTGAGTGCAGCAGCCCGTTGGCGATCAGTGCTTTGCTTGAATGCTGGCTGTGTCGAGTTCCCTGGTGAAGCAGCATTGAGGTCACGCCTGGCTTAGCCTAGATCCATCTTTGGGGGATTTACACCCCCCAAGAACATCAGCTCTCTGACTGCAGTGCTTGCTGTTTCATTTAACCTTTTTCCAATTAAAAACTTCTTCCTTCTCAAGTTACTAAGTAAGCCCCTTGTTCTTTCCCTGTCCCCAATCTACCTTCACCAACCCTGACTTGGAAATTTATTCCCCCTCAGCATGTGTGCCTGCGGTCCCGGAGATCTGGGGCTGTGCGCGCCACGCGGCTCCGAGCTGCTTCTGTACGGCCCGGGATTTGTTTTAATAAAGGCGCAGCTGGGTGCAGGGTTCTGTTGTTACAGCTCCCGGTCTGTGGGTTTTGGGGGTTTCGGGTGGAGATGTGCCTGGGCTTGGAGCACTCGGGTGGGTTGCGGGGAAATACATTGGGGTTTGTAATTAAGCCGCTTAGGAAGTCCCTTTATTTTCTAGGAAAAGCTGCAAGAAGAGGGTTTTGCTGAAATTTCCCTAGTGCTACGCAGTAATTCCTGAACATAAAGCATGTTTATGTGGATGTTTATGTCTGTCTGGGGGCAGAATGACTACCTTGAACTGAGAATTTTACTATAGAAAGCGTGTTTTACACCTTTTATGCCGTGCACCTGGCATCTCTTGGTTCTGGGGAGCATGCGAGTCTGGAAAATAGGTTATTCCTGCACCTTCCCTCAGAGCCGTGTCGCAGTTTGATACCAACAGAACGCAGCGTCAATCTACCGCGAGATAATGAGGTGCCAAGGAAGGTTGTCTTGCTGCCCCAGCACCCGTGTGTTTGGGGATAATCTAAATCCATGCGTTTATTACGGGGTTTTTTTTTTTACAGTTTGGGGGTTTTTTAGCTGCAGGAAGGCAGCCTGCTCCAGGACGCCAGATTTGGAGGGCTGCGGCAGGGTGCTGGGTTGGACGGTGTATGTCCCTGTGCTGCCCTGCGGAGGGAGGTGGCATAGTTACTTCCCTTTAGCTCTCAGAAACCCGCTGATAGGTACAATCTCGGGGAAAACAAAACTCGGCAGCCAGTGGTGTTTTCCAGAGCTGATAAAAACTGCCAAGAAAGCTCTGAAATGGAGAAGTCTCATTTTTTTACATCCGGTGGGTGGCCCATACGTGATGGGGACCGTGCCTAAGGTCATCCAGCCTTCCTTCTCCGGCGGTGCTGGGTGGCGTGGGCCACCGTGGTGCTCGGAGTCTGGGGGGCTCCCCCGTAACGCGAGTTCCCCACGTCTCGGCCGAAGGCTGCACTGATGCTCCGGTGATGTCGGCCAAGTCCCTGCTACCATCCTGGCAGGTCTGTGCTCCCGCAGGAACGCTTCCTCCAGAAATAGCTTGTGCGGAGCCTTGCCAGCACCTTTCAGTGTAAACACGGCGTACGGAGCGGTAACGGGCTGTGCGTGTATCTGACACAACCCACGGTTACCGGAGCCTTCCGCTTGGGTGAGGAGGCCCGAGACGGAAAAATCTGGAAATGGGTTGGGTTGTCACTCTGATCCCTCAATCCCATCGCGTTGAGAGGGTCCTGGGTCAACAAAACCTGCGTTTGATGCTGCTCGCGGGAGGAAACGGTGCTGCGAGGAGCGGCCAGAGGAGGATGGAGCCGGGTGTCCCC
>NW_010225811.1:0-1356 GCF_000690775.1 Eurypyga helias
TGTCCCCACCCCACGCAGCTCGGTGTCATGTTGGTATCACCAACACCATTACACTCAGCACCAGATGCCAAGCGGCCCCTTCGGACAGGAATAATCCACAGGGACAAATTTACCCGGCCCATATCTCTTCCCTGGCCGACCCTGGGATCCAAACAACCCCCTCTTGCCCTCCCCAGGGGAATCATAGAATGGTTTGGGTTGGAAGGGACCTTAAAGATCATCCAGTTCCAACCCCCCTGCCATGGGCAGGGACACCTTCCACTAGACCAGGTTGCTCCAAGCCTCATCCAACCTGGCCTTGGACACTCCCAGGGATAATGCCGGCATCCATCCCACCCTGGCTCCCCCCCGACGCACAGCAAGAGCCAGGTCCTTGCAGAAGCGAACCCAGCTCATCCCAATCCCAACGCCAAACCCAGACGGTGTCAAACAACAGCCCGGACGTGCCGTTCTCCCCGCGGACCGCACGGAAGTTCCAAGTCGGGACCCAAATTTTAGAGCGCTCACGCTGAGAGGAGACAGAGTCTGACGCTGCCAAACCCGTTTACCCCCCCGGCACCACGGTGCTGCCGGCATCATGCCGGGGCGACGCGGGGCAGGGTGTAGGAAGCAGCGACGACTGCGCAGGAGACAGCGGTTCCCTCCCCCTTGGCTCATTCTTCTTCCTTTTCCCAAACTGAGACTTTTCCCTCTTCCTTCTCCATCATTCCACCCGGGTGAGGCTGGTACCGCCCAGCACATCCTCCCTACGAGGGCAGAGCTACCGTTCAGCTCCGCGCCGTATGGGAAAACACAAGCCCCGTTTCACGCGTGAAGCGCCCTTTAAACATTTAAACTCCCCCCCCAAATCCACGGATACGGATGCCGATGGCAGCTCCGACTGCTCCGTGCACTGAAAAAGCCAGGCCACTGCGTCAACGCGTCAAGCACGCGGAGAGGCTGAATTTGGCCACCCTTTCTCAGATTAACGGCCCTCAGGCTGTCGTGGTGGCGACTCCCAGACTCCTAGTAGGGAGTGCTGGGATGGAATTAGGGAAAAGGAGCTCAATCCACCGTATTCCTCTTCCTAGAGCGGAAACCAAGGTACAGGAAAGCGCGTACAGCCCACGCCCCCAGCGTACACGAGGTGTGTGCCACCCGCCCTCCGCCCGGCCAAAACCTCATCCCAAGGGACAACCACGCTTGGAGCAATCCCCAAATTGTTCCCAAGGAGCGCCCCAGCCTGGGCTCGCGTCTTCAGCGTAGCCGAGCACCGTTGGTAGCCTCGCGGAGTCTCGGCAGTCCCGGGCTTGAGCTCACAGGTCTTGGGCTCCTCTCATTTCCCCCGAGCGCACTCAGCTTTGTGGCTGAAGTTCA
>NW_010225812.1:0-964 GCF_000690775.1 Eurypyga helias
GGGGGCTGTCCTTGAGATGACATCTTTTTAAGTGCCTGTCCGAAATCCCCCCCGATACTCCGGAAACAAAGGGTTTCATCTCAGAAGCCAAGCCCAGGAAATCGCTGTCACTGAATTCGTTCTTCTTCACATGAAAGATAAATTAATTAAGGTTTAAAGCGCCGCAAAATGTTTCGGATGCCCCTGCAAGAAAAAAGGGGCTCGCTCGCCAAACTGCATCCGCTGGGCTTGTTTGATGTGAAATCCGAAAAATTCGGAGTGAAAAGGATTTTTTTGCCTGGGAAGCATCGTTCACGTGCAGTTCCCAAATTCCTGCCCCTCAGCTGGATGCTGCCTCCACAGCAAGTCCTCGGGCAGGTCACTCCCTGTCCCTCGGGAAGACAAGCGCTCCATGCTCCCGCGCTGTATTTTGGGTCGATCCTGCGGGTTTTTGAGCATTGCCTCTCGAGAACCGATTCATCTCCACGAGGGCGCCAGGATTTTGGCCCGTAGTAAATTCTCTTTAGAGACGGTGCCAACCAAATCCCTCGGCCATGGGAATAGGACGTTTTTGGCAACCCGGTCCCTCGGCTGTCTCTCTCTGATGTTTCCTGGTGGTGACAGGCTGAAGGCGAGATGGTTCTGGGCTTCCTCGCGGCAAACGCGGCACGGCTGTCGCGCCCCCGGA
The DNA here is from genome assembly GCF_000690775.1 of Eurypyga helias. Taxonomy (NCBI): domain Eukaryota; kingdom Metazoa; phylum Chordata; class Aves; order Eurypygiformes; family Eurypygidae; genus Eurypyga; species Eurypyga helias. The sequence continues at coordinate 668 of NW_010225812.1, forward strand.
GCTGCTGCCTGGTTAAAGGCGCAAGGACGTGCTTTTCTCTTTCTTGGGCACGTGAAAACCATCAAACTCTGCGATAGATTGCTCACCTAGTTAGGAGTCAAGTTGCAACCTGGGGACAAACAGGCTTAGAATGACCCAAAGGGAAGGGTTTGGGTGGCAGAACAGCTCCGTGGCCTTTGCTCTGGAAGTCCGATACTCGGCGTGGACCCACCGTCGCGTGGGCTCACGGAGGGTAGCAGTACCTAGGTTCCGAATGTGGGACGCGCCTCGCGGATGTTTAAATGCCGGACGGCGGCC
>NW_010225813.1:0-1723 GCF_000690775.1 Eurypyga helias
CGGAGTTAAACCACGACAATAGTCTATATTTCTAAAGCTGAGGGTAGACCAGTAGTATCTTCCACATTATTCTCTATCATTATATTGCATTTGTCTCCTAGGTGTTGGCAGAGCAAGAGGTTGACACTATCATTGGCTGAGTTTCATACCCCTTAGCACCACCGTTTCAGTTACTTTTGTCAATGTTTCATGATTAAGTCCTAGAGAATATTAGAGAATGAGAAATGTGCTGAACAGATAAAGGATATTCCTTCAATGTAATATGCCACAATAAACATAAATAAATAATAGCAATTATATAATTTTAATTTAAAAAACTTTCCATGAGGCAGTTCAGAGTGCCTGCAACATAATGAAACCATCTAAATTGTAATAAAAACATTACAAATTTTAAACATTCTCTTAAATTTGATCAAGTTAAACAAATTGACATTTGATTCTCAAAAGCCTTTGGATAAAGTACCTCATAAGATTTGGTTAAGAAACTTGATAAGCACAGGTTTAGGAATACCGTACTGTCATGGATTAAAACCTGCTTTCAGATCAGAAAAGCAAGACTAGGAATAAATGCTGAGCTCTTAGAGGAATGAGGCTATTCATTAGTGGTACTTCAAAGATCAAAACTAGAATGAACATTGTTCAGTACAGCTGTGAATAATCTAGAGGGGAAAGTGAATGCTGAGACAACTTCTCGTCCAGCCCTGTTACCATAATTTTTAAATGGCAAAACTGTGCTTTTTATTCTGGAAGCCCTGTTTCTTCTCTTTTCTCCTCTACTAAGCTCTTCTTTGGTGGGCAGGGGTTACCAGTTACCAGCAGTTGTACATCACAACTGGTTTCATCTTTACTGCAGCCTCTTGGCACAATTCCACAATGCAGTATTAATAAGCAATATTAAATGTATGTCATGGAATTAAATGTACTTCAGTACCATGTCATGGAATTAAATGTACTTCAGTACCAATCTGAAAGAGCAACTTGCAGTACTTGAGAGGAGTAAGTCTTTAGATTCTTTATAAAAATGTGATAGAACCAACCAATGAAAAGCACATAGTAAGAAAATACTAAGAAAACAAATATTAGTAGTAAAATATATATATGACTTATAAAATTACTTTAAGTACTGTCAGGTCTAATTTTTTGTGTCAAAAGAGAAAAGACTTATAGTAGAAAAATATTAGGTTAAGGACAATGAAAAAAAAGTCTTAGTTTTGGGGAGGAAAATTTCAGAGGACATATATTCCCTCCTAGGCTGACCCTTTGAGCTATGGTGAAAAGGCAGTAAAGTTTTAGTAACTAGCCAGATGGAGATTTTCTTAGGTCAGAGTAGACCCAACTACGTTAAAGTTTATGTGTTCCAGCCAATGGTGAATATTAGAACAATACCTTTGGAAACAGTAATAGAAAGCCAATTCTGTATTCCAGGCGAGCGTGACTAGAACACAGTAATTCCTATTATTAGCACATGTATCTTAGCAATACATCTTCACACATTGCTATGATAATGTGAGTTTTTCCAGGAAAATAAGGAGAAAAGCTTCTAATGGATAAAGCTCATCAGTGTATGTCAGCACTGTCATATATAACAAAATCTATTCATAGAAGCAATGATTTTTGTCAGCACAGGACTCTAGGAAAAAAAATGCTCCTCCAACTTTGGACATCCTAAAATTCAGATACATCAAATAATAGAAAATATTCAAAATTATATATAAATTATACC
>NW_010225813.1:1736-9012 GCF_000690775.1 Eurypyga helias
AAATTATGTATATATTAAAAATCTTAAAATTTAATTTTCTGCTGTTGAACCTGGTCATGATTTCCCAACATCTTCCTCTCAACAGGATTCCATAGGGACTGTAGTTGTTTTTGAGTTGCCTATGTAAGTACATGGAATTGCAAACCTTCCTTGTTTCATTCATTACACAGCTTTATGGAAAGGCTCTTTCTATATCAGAGTGCTAGCATGGGTATTCTTAAATTGGGCCGTGAACTCAGCAAAGAACCTCACTTGCAAATGGACAGTGTATCTCCTTTTATGAATATTGTGGCACTCACTCCACGTTCATCATCACCACCAGACTCATATGGCTTTCTTCTACTTGCATGATTTTCTGTAAAATTGTTGTGTTGTGCTAGCAGGAAGTGTCCATCACTTATCTTTGTGTCCACTTTTGTATGAAAAGCTGGGCGTTTTGAAGTGAGCATAGTACTGCCATCAGTCCTTTGAGATGTGGTTTGCATTCAGCTGTGAACAATGAGGGACTTAGAGAGGACTGTATATGTGATGGATGTTTAACAATTAAGAATCTTAAGTTGAATGTGGAGGAGCTGGCGAGAGAAGCAGAGGTCCTCAACAGGATAAATGAGTGTAAGGGATTTATCAATGAAACATGGTTAGTTTTAAAAGCAGAAAATGAGAAGCAGCAAGGAGGTCAGCAGGAGCATGCTGAAACAGGGAGGCAGAAGAGGAAGAGGAAAAAGAGATGAGATATGTAAAGACATGGAGTAAAAGTGAATGACAGACAAAAGGAAATGTGCATCGTGAACAGGACTCTGCAGAGCTTGAGGTAAACCTTGGCTGACAGAGCACATCAAATCTCAGAACAGTGAGTGGACAACAGTGATGGCAGTGAGGAAGAAGAGCCCAGCAAACGGAGACACATTGGAAAACACACTTTTTCACTCACACTTTTTCTTATCCTGACTTTTCTGCCAGGAATACAATTACAGTTAACTGTGATAAAACAGATGCATACATGTAGAATATGTTGTAACAGGGTATCATCTCTGTTGGTAGGCATCAGTGACCTGAAAGAGGAAAGATTCTTGGTTTGCATAGTAACTGAGACATTTACCATAGAACATGTAGGGTGACAAACTCTTTATGATTTTGGGGGGAATGAAATTTGTCAACATATCTAGGTTGGATGTGTGCAACCTATGGGCAACATAATTTGCAGCTAATAAAGAAACTAGACTGCTTATTACAGTAAAATAGAAGATGAGACTGCAGATAGGAAAGCAGCAACTATTAAAGTGTGGTTGATACAGAAATAGTAACAACATCATCCTACTGTAAAGATCTGTTTCTGAAAACAGCTTTGTTTTAGTGAATATCTTTTAATTTTAGGTGAAACAATTCATTTGTGAAATACTGAGGGCTACATAGGGAATTGTTTTGCAAACTTGTTCACTCTTCTTTTGAGGACAGCTCCTAACATAGGCTTTTATCTCTCTGGGAGGATCCCCACAACCCTTTCTTCACAGGTTTGTATAAAGGAGCCTACAGATCCTGGCTCAGATTCTACTACAGGGCAGAGCACTCACCCCTCTGACTTGAGAAGTTTCTGTACAGATATATCTAGACAATATATGGTTCATTTAGTGGCAAAGATCCTCAATAGTTTCATACAGAAAATACCTTTCTGCATTCCTGGACATAAGCTGATTTACTGTAACATAAAATCTCATCTGCTAGATGTTAGGAATGCACTAACACAACCCTGAAGCTAAAAATAAACATCCCATATATGAGAATGGCACAAAATACCACTGCTAATATTGGTGTCTACTATTGCTTGTCCAGGCCATTATCTAAAAGGATCTCTCAATCAACTAATTGAACTGTTAGGACAACAGCAACATGCACAGTACTACACTGTTAGCTGGTAAATGGCTTACTATTTGTACTGAAACATTTTCCAGACATCTGAGGAGGACATTTAGAGATCAGTTTTCTTTATCTCCCATAAATATGATAAAAATAAAGAGCTTATGAATGCATAAAACGTTGGACTTCAGTCCTCTAAGGCAAACCAGCCTTTTCAGTGTTCTAAAGATATGTGTGTCAATGAAGGGCTTTGAAAAATAAGTATTTTATCCTATATTCTAGAAAATAGTGATTAGCAGAGGTGTTCACCCTGAATGAGCATTTAAAAATATACCTCCTACCATGGGACAGTATTATCCCATGTGTGGCTGGTTAAAGTGAGATTCTTATGTTTATATTCATCAAATAAGAAACATGTCAAGTGAGCCACTGTGCTGTCTAAAGGATTCATCCTCTATCACAGGTGATGTACTCAGCACAGTAAAATAAGGATGGCTTTGAGCAAGTCTAAGTGCACAGATAAAGAGGGGAAAAAGATGTGCTTACTGGAAAAGGTACTGCTCTTGATTACTAAGAGAAAGGAGTTTGAGTCAGTGCAGTGACTCAAGCCAGGCTTGAGCACAACTATTTTCTCTGTACCTAAGGTGAAATGCACTGGACAACTGTGTAAAGCTCTAGAGGTGTACTGTTTATGTGGGTTTGAATTTGGGTGCTTTTTTCTTTTGCCTTTTTTTTCCCCCCTCCCCCTAGAACTGTATGTGGGGGTCTGTGACCCCTAGAAAGGTTGGGAAGAGCATATGAGACCTTAGTGTCATGTGCAATTGGGTTATAACTTTTTTTCTCTAATTTGCCCCTTCCTCCTCCTTACTATATTATCTTTATAGCAGCAAACTGTTTCTCCCCCTTCATTTTACTTATTACACATAAGAAATAATTTTAATCATTTTTCATTCCATTATGTAGCTGAAATTAAAAATAGAGCAAATTCAGTTTGAATTTGAATAGTGATACTAGAGAATTTCCATCTAAATCAAGAGATTGAGAATTATTCTTATTTAAGAATAATTTTTACTTTTCAGACCCTTACCTTGAGTAATTTATACAGTGCTGGCCACTATATCTTTGTGAAGGTTTAATTGCTCTTCAGGGGAGCAGTGTAGAGCAATTATACAAATGATACCAGATATCAACGATTTAGGTTATGAGGAAAGACTGAGAAAGTTGAGCATATTCTCAGTGGAAAAGAAGAGACTTCATGTAACCCAATTGAAGTTTTAAAAATTATGAAGAGGATTGATAAAATTGATCCAAGCAAGCTCTTTACACTTGCAAGACCACAGAAGCTAGAAGACATGATCTAAAAATTAGAAAGTTGGGAACAAGAAAGGAAATGCTAAGGCAAAACTATTTTACACAGTAGGATTAGAAGTGTATGGAATAAATTACTATAAAGGGCCCCTGAAGCAAGAAGCATCATTGAATTCAAGAGGGAATGAGATGAATTTCTAAACAAAAGGAGCAGATAGAGGGGTGGCAGAGAAAATAGTCAAATGGAAATAAGGGATACAATAAGAAAAAAGCAAGAAGAGCATGAGAGCTTTTTCCTCTTATTTCTTTGGTTCTTGCTGGCACTGCTCTTTGAATATTGATTTCTGGCAGCCCAGAAGGCCAACCGTATCCTGGGCTGTATCCAGCGAAGTGTGGCCAGCAGGTTGAGGGAGGTGATTCTGCCCCTCTACTCTGCTCTGGTGAGACCCCACCTGGAGTACTGCGTCCAGCTGTGGAGCCCTCAATATCAGAAGGATATTGACCACTTGGAGCGAGTCCAGAGGAGGGCCCCGAAGATTATCAGAGGGCTGGAGCACCTCTCCTATGACGAAAGGCTGCGAGAACTGGGCTTGTTCAGCCTGGAGAAGAGGAGGCTCCGAGGAGACCTCATTGCAGCTTTCCAGTATCTGAAGGGGGTCTACAAGGGTGCTGGGAGAGGACTTTTTACAAGAGCCGGTAGTGATAGGACAAGGGGTAATGGGTATAAATTGAAATCAGGGAGGTTTAGATTAGATGTCAGGAAGAAATTCTACCCAGAGAGGGTGGTGAGGCACTGGAACAAGTTGCCCAGAGAAGCTGTGGATGCCCCATCCCTGGCTGCCTTCAAGGCCAGGCTGGATGAGGCTTTGAGCAACCTGGTCTAGTGGAAGGTGTCCCTGCCCATGGCAGGGGGGTTGGAACTAGATGATCTTTAAGGTCCCTTCCAACCCTAACCATTCTATGGTTCTATGATTCTATGATTTACTTCTACCTAAAACAATGTACAAGCCCTGCAGCACAGGTCAGTCAGGTTTTTTTCAGAGATGAGCTACAACAATTTTAGTAGCAACTTTATATAATTAGGATGTTCCTGGATTTTGGCCCATGGTCGTCTTTGATCAAATCCTGAAAATGAACTAGTTACTGATCCTAGCCTAGTTAGTCATATTGGACAAATATATATGAAGGAAACGCCTGCCAAAGAGACATGGTGATACCAAGTGATCAGAAGGTCTTTTCCCTCCCACAACTCCAGCTAGTTTTGGCAAGCTCAAGTTGTTGAAATACCCAGCACCCTGCTCCTGGAATATCTATCTGCTTAGGAACTGGAGCTTTCAGAGTTGTCTTTTACTAATAGACACAGAGGATGTAGTTGCATAAAGATTTTCTCTAGTGCAAAAGCCAATTTATGAAGTTCAAGCTCCCAACCACTGCTACTTATTCCAGTCTCCACACCATAAATTCCTGTATTTCCAAGAAGTAGCACCAGAAATTTGAGGTGGTTTTACAGATTCTGACTATGTATGTTGTTTTAATTTTCCTGTGATTGTGCAAACCAATAAGAAACAGCAAAGGATCTGAAGCTGTGGCTAACTAAAGAAGACGAGATTCCCTTGATTTACTTTCAGACAGGTGTAGTCAGAATGACAGCTTTAATTACACAGGAATGAATGGCTGAAAAACCCACTCGCACCTGGGAAAGCTTCTTTGGTTTCATTGTTGATTGCTCCCTATGTCCATTTTTTAAAACCTAATTATTTCTCAACAATATTAAATATTTAACACCTAATTATTGCTTGGTTGCTTCATTCTCTTCGGGTCTCATCTACCTGTTGTAGTTTTTATATGTCAGGTGCCTGTTATCATGTCAAAAAACTGCATATGGATAATAATACATTGAAATCCTAGTCCTTGACTAATTAATTGCCTTATAGCTTTCAGAAATGCACCATAAATAACACAAAGCTTGGTATGTATGGTAAATACTAATAATATCCTCTGTTTTGTTTTCTTGGAAAGTGAGGGACACTTGAAAGTATTATGCAGTTTCTTTCAACTTAAAGCTTGATTTCTTTTTTCTTGAAGAAAATGTACTATTTTTTTCCCTCCGCATTTTAAACATTAATTTCCAAGGTATCAACGGCTAATTATTCAGCAGTTACTTTAATGTTTCAGATAGGGAATAAGTAGCCTTGGGGAGAAGATCATGCTTTTAAAGTAAGCCCAGCTACTGTAAAGGATTATTACTAAGAGATATCCACAGCATATAGTCGCTGTTACTTCTTTCTCCGTTCAAAGATAGAAGCAGAGTAGTAAAACGTAACATAACTTTAAAAAAAAATAAATAAATAAAACCCCAAAACAAATCTAGATGTTGCCTAATAGCCCTATGGCCAGAGCTGGGGCTCTGACAGATGAGCTCCAGTGTACAGGATTTACTGCCATTGGCTGTCAACCCCACCTCATACTGGGCAGGGTGGAAAGGGAAATTCATTTGCCTTTTCTTACGTATTTCACATTTTAGAGTCTTTCTGTGACCCCACCTTCTCTGTTCTTTGGTGAAACCCTGGTCCATGAGCTGGACCACTGGAAGTAGCACAGTTAGCCTCCTCGGGAAAGCCCTCAAAGCTCATCTGTCACACTCCCAATACCAGAGCTCCTCAGCCTTGTCTGCTGCAAGTTCTCCAGGGCAAGGAGTATCAGAGTGGATTGCAAGTAAAGAAGAAAATTGAAATGATATCTCAACAGAAAATTAACACTTATCTTTGGCGAGATCCTTTGGGAACTCCCTCCCACAACGGGAAGCTGGCAAGGTGGTCTGAAGCACAACACGTGCCTGTTGAAAAGCTGCTAAATGAGAAGTAATTTAAACTCTGTCCAACAGCAATCCTATCTTACTGTTTCCATTTGAGAAAAGACATGTCAAGTGACAGAGATAGTAGCCCTTCAGTAGGAACTGGAATAATTTTTCACAACCCTTGCAATGTACAGCTCATGTCCTGCCCTCTCCATGCTTCAGTCAGAAAGACAAAACAGCATGGACCAAGGCCCAATTGCAGGTCCTTGGGTAAACTGCCACTACAAAGCTTCTGGATCTCCTCTGGGGTCACTGAATGTTATAGCCATAAGGCATGATGATTGTCTAGAGAGTGTTTTCCTCAGCTCAAACTTCATGAAAAAATGTGTGTTCCTCTGCAGCCTGGCTGACTTTTTATCTTAAAATTTACTGTTTGTTTGCACACATCAATGTGTGGGATTAGAACGTGTGGGAGAGTACAAAGACTGTTGGGGTCCTGTTGAGGACTGTGCCATGGAGAAGATAGACATGTTGTAAACTTGTTTGTACTCTCTTTTGTGAGTGGTCTCTGACCTGTGCTGTTATCCAGGTAGCGTCTGGAGACACCTGGGAAAGTTCTAGGTGGCAAAGGCCAAAAGTGTACATGAGCCTCTGCTAATAGTCCATACAATGGGTGATGGCAGACCACAACTTAAGCCTGTGACTTTGACTTAATACAGCATTTACTACCACAAAACCAAGCCTACTTAACTCTTTTCCTGGAATATTTCTATGTATTCCACTTTGATATATGGCTTCCAGTTTCCTCAGCATGCAGTATTTTGTCACCAGAAACTTGCTTGAGGTATTTCAGTTAAATATCTGTATAAGGAAGCAAGCATTATAAATTTTACTAATCAAATACATTGGTGGTTCAGACTGCTAAAAACATATCTGGTTTTTAGTGTGTTCCTTACGTTTAGCTTACTAATATAGACATAGGCTCTGAGTTTGGGATGAGAGTTCCATCTGAGACAAAATCTCTGTTCAGTGATCTGGTTATTCTGACCAGAAATCTGTCCAAATTTTGCCAGAAATTTTTAGGTCAGGGCCAGACCCTGCTTTTTCCTCCTGCTAGACTTTATGACATGCTGATATCTAAAGGGTTACGCCTTGTGGGGCTGGTGAAGACTATCTTTGTTGTAACAGATTTTGCAGAAGACTACAGGAGGGTAGCAGGACCTCTGTAACCCTCCTATGATCCCCAGACAGCAGAAGGAACCTCTGAGGAGTCACTGAACTCAGCACAGGGTCTTACACCTGACATCAGGAACCGCT
>NW_010225813.1:9043-34417 GCF_000690775.1 Eurypyga helias
TCTCCACAACCTAAACTGCACACAGTTGGGTAGATTCATAGATCTTGCCCTAAAATTTGAGTAGAAATGAATTTTTTTTAGGTTTTCTCTTCCTGTGTTTTCACATGCATTTCACCCCTTACAACCACTTATTATATTGTATATCTGTCCACATCACCATAATTTAACCAGGGGAGTACCATTCTAGTCCAAGAGTCGACATATTGATACATGTTAGTCTGTTTCTCTTTAATTACCTGAGAAAGAGGAAAATAATGATACTATAAATATAGGAGATGTTGAATTTTTAGGAGTACTGGTTCTTCAACCTATTGTTAAGCAGCACATACAAGTGTTTTGTGTATGCTGAGATTAATTTTCAATACGCAGTTTCCCTTGGGATATTTATATTCTTCCAATCAGCATAGAACTGTCCATCAAAAGTAACTTTATAAATATATATATACCCACACACCACACACACACGTACACGCACACACAATCACTGCCACAAACTTTTTGGGGTTGCTTCTTTAAAGAGCTGTGAATCTGAGTAACATTTTCCCTGTACAATGACCTGTTCAGGTAGGTGGGCGTTCATTTCAACAGACACTTGGAAAATAAGTACTTGTTAGTTTCTTTCTTTTATTTTTCTCCTCCCTTCTGCTTTTGCAAACAGTTAAGTTAAAAATTCTCTTGTCTGAGAGATAGAAATTATTTATGCAAAGGAGGAAAAAATGTTTCATAAGAGATGCTTTTCAGTCCAGCCTATTTTGGTTTTCTTACTCAAACCATTTAATTCTAATTAGATAAGAGAACAAAAAAAAAAAAAATCCAAAGGGGAAAATACTTTTTTTTTCCACAAATTGCTTCCATCATTTCTGAACTCTGCTAAGCATTTTTAATAGATATGTGCCCTTAGCTCATCTTTTGCATGCTAACAATTTAATCTGAATACCAATATAGACACAAAATAAACGATTGTTTCCTGCCAGAGGTATCTGCAGAAGAAATCTTGGAGTAAAACATTGTCTTTGCAGCTCATTGTGTCTCTAATTAGACTGGAAGGAGGCAGAAGCTTGCTGGTGTCAGTCTGTGTTTAGCATGCCCTGGAGCTTCAAGCTCCTGTGGGTATCAAAGTGCACTAATTAAATGAGGGGTCCACAATACCGCACTAAACATCAGAGTGAGAGAAAGAGTCCAGTGTCCTCAGTGCCTTTGAGAATCCATGGCCCACGCTAATTACCCATTGTTGAATTGACTTCCCATTCTACAAGGAATGAATGGTGCCTCTCTCCCCCCCTTCCCCCAGCCTCCTCCCCCCCTTAGATTTTACCATCTTTGCTTTGGCCGCCTAATTAATCTTATGGAAATCTCCCGAAGCCAGATTCCAGCAAGGTTGCCCCGATGTTTATAATTTGATTTGTGATGATAAAAGTGAAGACACCCGGTGATGGAACAGTGTCATTTTCAACACTCTTGAGAATCGAAGAGGCTATCAATCTTTCCCACGTGCATGGCAAACTGATATCCTAGAAAATTAACTTCAATTAATAACAGAAATCCCCAGACGCTCAAGGAAGTAGAGATGCTTTGAAAGAGAACCTTCAAAGATGTCTCTGGATTGTCTTTTATATGCAGACTCTTCTTTTTATATAGAAGAGATTCTCAATAAGGGAATGTGTGGTGATGGGGGGAGTTCCCCCTCTCCCCTTTTAATCCGAGTAAGATGAGGTAACATTTTATATTTAGTTTTGGAAGAAGTTAACTAAAGGTCTGTAGGTTAAATCTGTCTTTATTTCCTCTCTGTAGATAGTACTATTTAACGGATTATGCTACGCAATTCACTGAGGAAAAGAAATTTAAAATAAAAATGTTTTTTACTGTAATGCTCCCTTCCCCAAAATGCTGGAAAGTTGAGGGTTGGGCTGCTTGTCATTGCCAGCTTTCTTTTCCTTAACAAGATTTGTGATCTAAAGCTGAATGTTCTATCAGAAAGAAAAAAGACTTTTTAAGATTTTACATGTTCTAATAACTGCAATGACACAGATACTAAAGACTCCTATAAAAGCAAGTCTCGTTCCTGTGAAACCTTGCAATACATGGATTTTACTCTATAAAAAATCTGCTGTGTCTACATTTGTGAGTGGCATTTCTGTGTTGCTATTGTATAGGGTAGTTGGTTAGACAACACAACCCCAGTTTATTACTACCAAAATAGAAACAGATGTAACATTTCACCGCTTATGATATAGAAAAATTCCTTGCTGAACAAACAAATAAAAGATCACCCAGTAATCATTTCTGGTTTTGGGTTGGGTGGGATTTTTTTCATAATACACCATGGACAACAAATTCAAAATACTTATTAACAATTAATTTGTGGTGGTGTATAAGCAAAAATTACTATGCAATATTTTGCTTAATGTTTAGCTTCCAAGTAATTTTCAAGGTAGCTTGAAATGAACCTAAGTTACAGTCTTAGCAGCAAGAATGGGTTAAGTTTATTGCATTTCAGGTTCTTGTTATAATCGCTGTCACGTGAATGAATTCATGTTGTGCCATTTCTTGCTCTCATTACAACCTTTGTTACGAGAATGAGGTATTAGGATTTTAATGCCTCATATATTCTGTGAATTATGTTAGTGTGCTGTACTACTTTGACCTTTTAAGTATTCTGTAATTTGATTGGCTGGTAATTCTAGCTCTTTTCTTGTTGACAGCCTCAATAACCTTTCAGACAAAGGTGTAATGGCAATCCAATCAAAATACAGAATATTTAGGAATACCAAATATGTAGCATAAAGGATAGCTATAGTTTATTGGGGGAAAACAAAGTTTTAATCCTTCTAGTGTTTTAAAATTGAGACGTAAATAGAAAACAGGATAAATAATGCATTCCAAAGATAAAGCTTAGGATAACAAATGAAAGTGATAATACTTTTTTTTCAAACTTACTTTGTGTTAACTTTGTTAACTCTACTTCATATACACAATTATAATTTTTATCATATTATTTAATATAGCCATATCATATGAAATTTTATTAAATGAAAATTTTGGTTTATATCAATTATTTTTTAAAAATAATTATCGACTTGTGAATAAAATAAATAAATATACACTAAGAGGCAGCACCTGAACACCTTTGTGAGGGCTATTAGTAGTAATAATAATCCACATATCATATACTTGGATGTATAAAGTATCATGAAAACATAAAAAAGTAGCTGTCTTATCGTTTGGTGCTATCATCTCCATGTTCACATTTAATGATTGGAGAAGGATGTCTATTTGTCAGAAACTGACATTTGGGTTTGGTTTTTTTTTTTTTGAATAATACATTTTGTCTAAAAATAACTCTCAGTGACAAACAATACTAATTAGAATGAAGGTACACTTACTGTATTTTCCACTCTATGTAAAATAGAAAGCAAATTAATTTTACAGAACCTAGTATAATTGTTTATAAAATTTTCTGAAATCACATTTTTCCATTTTGAGGGGTTTGGTGTTTGTTTTTTGTTTTGGTTTTTTTTTCCCTTTATCTTTCATAGAATTCTATATGGAGAATGGATGCAAACAATAGAAAATCTTCAGGAAGGTTGCTGATTTAATATCCTTTGAAATGTCTGGAATATTCCCCTTAAGGGTGCTGTGCCAAGACCAACTTGATATAATTTGGGGCTGAATTGCTGTAACTATACCTACAGATAAGCATAGTTTAACCTTTTCTGTTTTGTTATTTCAAATGTAGGTTTTCTCTGAACAGAGGTTGTAGCTGGCCTATAGGTTTTTTTTACGGATTCCATATGAGGGGTGAAGTAGCATACAACCCTACAGCCACTTCAAGGAATAGTTTCTTTTTCAATGAAGGAAATGAAAGAATAGATTCTTCCCTTTTCATGAAATCACTTACTTGGTCTATTTAGAGTAGGAAGGATCCTTTCAGGATTCCTACTTGAATGGGGTATGAATTTCCAGCCAGCTGAATTTTTAGATTCTTCTGCTTTTCAAAGAAGAACCAAGGTCAGATCCGCAGACCATAGGTTAAAAATTTTAACAATCTTGAAGGGGATACCATTGATTCCTACAGTGTACTCCTATGAACAGAAAGATTGCAGATGTATGTGACTTTTAGCACATTCCCTTAATATGATGTGGCAGATTTCACACAGCATAATATGAAGCTAGTCACCATACAAAATATGACACATACACAAGCGGATTGATAAAGTTTCAGCCTTAATTCTGTGGACTTGTTGGGAAGCCCACCTATCATGAGCAGAAATGTCAGAAATAGAAAGGAGACTACAGTAATGTACCATATTCTCAGCCTGTAAATGCCAATGGCTTCTAACAGCCTTTGGAATTTAAAAAGCCTGGTCAATATTTTTATGGCATGGTGGTGTGCCTGAAAGGTGGAAGAGAAATTATATTTTTTCTATTACTACACAACGCAAACACCAGGCCCAAGGTGTACCTGGATCTAGAGTCTGGAAACCACTTGTAAATGACCAAGCGAAAAGTAGCTTGTGCTTTTCAATTGAAGCTGCAATTACATGAGAGTAATCATTTATGATTTAAGATGTCTATACATCTTTCACTAAACCATCAGTTGTATCTTTGGTAAGACTTATCACAGTTGCAACAACACAGGTGTCTCTTGCTTTTTGAAATACCCTGGATTATCTGAAACATTCAAGCCTGGTAAAAGTCACACTAGAGCTGTTCTTCTCTAGGTCATTAGATCAACAGTTGCTGATGAGAAACTGCTTAACTCCACATCACTTTTATAATGATGCGAGACACCCTCTGTTTAGTCAACTGAGTTTTAACCCCAGGGTAGGATTGTGTAGGCTTCATCTTCTGGATAAAGATACTGAAATTGTGGTCTTCACAGAAAGATGATCTTATGTGAGCTTAGTAGATGCTATTGCAGTCAATGGATTCAAGAGAATAGTTCAGTTACCTAATCTGCAACCTGTATTTAGGAAGAGTGCCTAATAGGCTTTACTGGCTATTTTGCCTAGGAACTCATCTCAGGTGCCAAAATAGGTATCACCTACTGTTTCAGATACTTAACTTGGGACTGACATAGATAATAGTTTCATATTTGCACCCAGGATCAGGTTTGTGAGAATGGAAACAGTACTGAAGAGGTGTTTCCATCAGGTATTTTTATCACCACTGCTATCCCATAGCAAAATTTTAGCTATGACTTTTCTTTCGCTGAACAAGGAGGTTGTTGCTTATCAGTATAAAAGTCTTCACACATGGACATCTGAATATATTCACATTATTACATAATTTAATACAGAAATTTTAAAGAGAATTCTAAAAATATGAATGGCAAATGTCTTCAGTCACAAAAGTATCAGATGTGATTTTATGAAGATACCAACATATGCAATGACTATGGTTTTTAGTATTGATGGAAGTGGTTCTTTCTTCTAATCTAAAACCAGAATTTTCATGTCCAAATACAGTGGTTTCACCATTTTGCCAGCAGTAGGTCACCTCCACTGGAATTAAAGCTGCTTAACACACTGAAAATTAAATAAAAAGGAAGAACGTGTTGTAGTAAAAGGCTTTATATTCAATAGGATAATCACTGTACTTCATGTGCTCCTTCTCAAAGTGCTTGTTTCTGTCCTTTGGAGGTGACCTACAGGTAGCTTAGCAATAGTATTTTAAACTTCATTCTTTGCTCAATAACACATTAAATTTACCTGTTTTTCTGCTCTTGTATGTGATGATGCACATCAATTCTGTGAAAGCTGAGGAGGCCTGGCAAGTGATTCTGAATCAATCCTTCTTCTTAAAGCCATAACTGTTCAAAGAAGGTCTTAGAGTGAAGACAAGCACTTAAGAACTCAGTGAAAGCAAGGGCCTCAGAAAAGAGAAAGTGGCTAACAAGGCCAGGTGATTCAAATCTATTTCCTCTAACAGAACTATTGGCTTCATTTCTTTCTCATTTAAATAAGGAAACACTCTACCAGAGTCATTAGAGTTATACTAATTAAAAAAAAAATACAAATCAGATTTGACCTTTTAATTGGCTTCAAATGGGTCCCTAAATTAAGTAATTTATTGGTCCAGGGAAATGATCATCTGTCTTCTCACTGATCCATCTGAAGGATACCTAATACCTCATTACAGTCCCCTATGAAGAAATAAAACAAAACCAAATACATTCTAAATTTAATAGGCATTGGGACCCAAGTTCTGCTCTTAGTTTTAGATAATAATATGAACCTCAGAGCAGTGTCTTTAAATTCAAATAATTCAAGTAGTTCAAATGAAAGATGAAGTTCCTAGACATATGAACAAGTTACCAAAGGGTAACAAGCTCCTGTGTATCCACTAAACTATGGTGACTACAAAAGTCCAAGCCACTGGCTCATTCATGCATCATTATTCCCTTCAACTCCCTTTCTGAAGGTCTGATTTGCTAACATGTCCTGAGCTACACGAGCAGGATCCAAAATGTAACCAGTCAGGAAGACCTGGTCCAGTCAGAGCTTTTGTGCTTTCTCAAGGTATTTTCCTTTATGTAGAAAAAACACTTCTGCATTTTAAAATGTGACATATTCAGGAAGATAGATACACAGAACCTCTGTACATAACATACGCTTCCCTGCCTTTCAGCAGTGGGTGGAAAACTGGAGTCTATGTTATTGGGAACACTTGCCCCAGCCTTTTCCACTGCTCTCCTCTGAAGACGACTATCCCTGCATGCAGGAACTGTGGATAGCAACAGCTGTGTTACACCATGTCATGGGACTATGGACAACTCAAAACCACCCAGTGAAATTTTTTAGCTGTCCCTGCATTCACAATGCGGGAGGAAAGTAACTCATCAAAAGTTAACAGCTAAAACTCAGTAAATGTGGTTAAATTTCTCTTCCATCTACCCACTCAGAAAAACACAGACGTGCACAATGTCAGAAGTCACACACCATTTAAAAAATAATGGAGTACATGACTCATGACAGCAGTGACAGACATTTTCACTTACACTGATGAAGAATTAAAAGACTGAAGATGTGGGTTTTTCAGAGTTTAATTCACATCAAATTTTTTTCACTGTGCTTTTCAGACTATTTAATAATCTAGAAAAAGCAATGCTCAGAGAGTGTTCAAACTGGAGTACACAGCACCCACAGATGCCTCACAAATAACTGCATTCTTGACAGGACCTGTAAAGAAATTCTCAGAAGTAATGCCTGTGGGAGGAGAAATAAACAGAATTTTGTCAAAGAAACAATCAATCATTTAGGTTAGAAGTTCTGATGTCAATCCTTGAAGTATCACTTTCAAGGAGAATATTCCAAAATCAAAGATCACAGCAGCTGCAAGTTCAAGTGCTTCTCATGGTCTCTAGGCATATTCATTCTTGCTCTCATCTCACTATCTATGACCCTCAAGCTCCGGTGCATGCAGACAAATAAAATTGTTTTCAGAATCAGATAATTCATTGACCTCATTTTGGTTATTATTTTCATAGACTCCTGTATTTGAAACAGCTTGACGTTTTTTATTGCTGACCCCATTTCTACTTCTCCATTGCAGGCCCAAATGAATCATATTGAAGGGAAGTATTCACTTTTTCTTCTGTCAGGAAAATATCTCATCTGATTGCAACTGTAAATCAGATCAGATCTGGCAAAATTAAATCAGCTGGCAAGATCATTTTACGTGTTAGGATTAAAGGAAAAAAATTCAAATTAATAAATCCATACTATAAGGTCATCTCTGAGATTTTCTGGACACTATACAGAGGCTGCAGAGGGATCATGTGGGCCAGCCGTATATGGCACCCTATATTAAGAACACCAAGATAATAAGGTTAAAACAATCTGCTTTATGCTGATTCAGGGTGGACTTTAGAAAGTGATAAACTAGCACTTTTGTCTTCAAGCCACCCTTGATAAGACCTTTATTGCATAAGCAAATAAAGCAGTTAAAAAGTCTCAGAAGAGCAGTAGCTGTACATGCTGGCAGGAAGAACAATGATACGTGGTTTATTCCTTTCCTTAAGCAGTTCCTCCTTTTAAAAAGTTCCTCTTTTGTCGAAAATCTGAGGTTTTAATTGGGATAGAATAAAATGCTTAACAATAGACAGTGACTTTGCCTCAAGATATTCTGCAGATGCAAAAGGGCAAATAAGGATTTTTGTCTATCAAAAACAGTTTCACTGCCACAACTGTGCTTTGGAGTTTTTTTCATTATGCTACATTTTAAGTTCAACCAGTTTGCTGTACCATCTCACAGTAGGTCCTTGTGACCCGGCAACTTTTAAATTATTATCCTTCCAGTGAATACTTCTGTTTCATATTCTCGTCATCTCATAATATGTTATTTTGCATTGTTCTGCTTTGTTTCTCACCTATATGAACTTATTTTCACTGCATATTACCAACCCCTACGGCCCCCATATTATTTTTCTGTCCTCACAGTTACTTGCAACACCTTTTAAGTTTTTTATAGTTTCTAAATGTGAAGTCTTGTTAATGTCTTTTAGAAGAATAAAAGAATTAAACAGAATTAAATAGCCTGTATCTATAAAATAAAGCTCCAGATTAGTCAAATAACTCCATGCTTATGCTAGTAAGTTTGAAGAGCAGAATGAAACCTCCTGAGTCCCAAATCCAACATATAGGAGGTGACAGGTCCAGAACAAGAAAAGTAAATGCAGGACCAGGAGCATTTTCACTTAAGCAATGAACTTGTAACACCCACCATTACCACTTCTTCAACACATCTTGGTAAAACATAATCATTCCACTAATGAAACACCAACCAGCAAAGATTATTTACCTGCAGCCCTGTCAAGCTGAAAGTGCTGTGATGTTTACAAAGACAAGTGGGCAAGTTCAGAAGGCTAGTTGTGCACAGATGCAGCAGTCAGCTTCCAACCATGTCCTAAAAAAAACCAGCTCATAACTGAAGAAAGAGCTAAACATGACTGGTTTTGAGTTTAGTTACATTAATAGTACATTATCACACTAGTAATTGTTGGCATATGCTTTTCAGAAAACAAGGTTATTACAAATGGCTTTACAAAGAATTGAAAAGAGAAAAAAAGATGTTTCATTCTGAGACTGCAAATTGATGGCAAAATATTCAGCTAATATTCAGTCTTTATATACTCTGGCTGTTTTACTTAACATACTGTGATAATAAATATCTTTAGCCCAACTTGATACAAATATGTTTTTCCCTTTGGAAATAAAAAATAACAAAGCAAGTGAAAACCATCCCACAGAAGCACAGTAGTGTTTGAACATCAATTTGACAGGTACTATAATTTCCTTATTAAGGGGCTCTGAATATCATACAGGAGTATACTGCTGCAATACTATAAGAATTCTTCACAGAAGTCATCTGAAAAAGAAAAGTTTTAGTACAAGTGAGAGAAGATATTGGAAGATTAGACTCAGGCTGATAAATGTCTCTGATGCTCCAAAACTGTGACCTTGACTTATTTCCATTTAACACACACCTATTATCACTAAACCAGTAACAAGTAGAACTGAAATCAGTATGAGACAGGAGAGTTATCTCTGTAACAGATTTACTCTAAGCAGTGTTGTGTCATCCATATACATTTGTATGCGAGTGACAAGAATCGAAGCATGTTCAGTTCTAATCTATGCCTTCCTTACCATTTTATGTCTGGGGAAAAGATGACAGAGGTATGCACTACAATCTTTCCAGGTCCCTCTGTAATAAAAGCCACGAATGCAAAAGATGACACACATTTTCTCAACCTTCTTTCAACACCTTCTTTTATAATGTATTCAGAGCTTTGCTTTTCCATATTTAAATACAAAAAAATTGTTTGGGCATTGAAGAAAGGGGGTGTGTTGGGGGGAGAGAAAGATTTCATTCTTTGCACAGATATCTTTTCTTCTTGTTGTGCCTGATAGTGTTACCAAGAGAGAAACTCATAGAAAGACACAAGCATTGGTTTCTTCTGTTGCATATCTCACCACTGAAGGAATATGTCTTTGACTTAGTTAATATTCATCCTCAGAATACTCACCACTGTGTATATATATATATTTTTACAGTAATATATATATACACACATCCTATTTATTATTACTTCTAAACATTTGAACCTCATGTTAAACCTCATCTTTGAACCTGCCATAGAATGGGGCAGACAGCAACTCCATATCCTTTGCTATTCTAGCCCTTAAGATCTGGGCAGAAAGGGACAGTGTCTTTCCATGGAGAGTCTCTTGCTGCAGAAGGCAGCAGCCCATCTTTTAGTCAAGGCAGTTCCCTGTGAACACAACTGATGATCTACTTTGCATGTCTGCACTTTCCATCCTAAGACAAAATTCAAAGATAAATGCCCATACTGATAGTCACAGACTCCTCCAGGAATTCGGCAATAGTTACCTGAGAGATTCTGGTTTCTCCTTCAGAAATAAAGCTCTCATCCTACAGAGCCTTTCAAGCTTTGGAAACAGTTCTTAAGGATCGTGAAAGATCCTGTGAATTCATTCACAAGAAACATGGAAATAAAAGGGCTTCTTTAGAACAAAGTGCACATACTTTTTCAACTCAGCTGTCCTTAATGAACCCATTATTTTACACAAATATCCATCCATAGGTGAATAATGCACAAAGACACACAGAAAAACTTGTCAACCTCTTCAGGACTGAGGAAAAAAAAAAAAAAGGATAATGGAAATTGGAGATCTTTGCTTCTTTTTAAATAGTTAAAAGGGATGCTCAGAAAACTGTGAGCCATAAGTGCCTAGATAGACCAATAAAAGTTTTACAGAACCAAAGAGGGACACTTGTTGTCTACTTAGATAATATCCCTGGTGCTTTCTTTGCTTCATACAAGAATGGGACAGAAATTCCATTTAAAACAACGCCGAAATTTGCTGAAATGCAGAGTATGATACCAGTTGCAGCTGATCATGCTTCTACCTGCTTTTAAAAACATAGGTTTTGGGAAGAAAAAGGAAACATTGGCTCAGAGGAGAAGTGTTTGGGGTTTTCCCCTGTAAATTGTTTTTCTGAAACTGACTAAATGTTGCTGAGGATTGAAAGCTTTTAAGAATTCAATTTTTTAAATGACCTGTGGGAATGAGTTACCATTCCCAATCAAATTTCTTTTTATAAGGAAGGTACATGGTAAAATTAATATGCCATAAATGACATCTGGCAATTGTTAGATTACATTTTAAGGGAAGCAAAAAGTGAATGAGCATGGAAATCATCTTCTCAATCCCGTGTAAATTAAGACTAAAACATGTTTTTGGAAGATTATTTGGGAAGTGTGCTCTTCTGCATGAACTTCACCTAAGATTAAGAGTTGATGTTGAGAGCCTTTCGAAGTCCTTAACCATAGACATGAGGGGGAATATACCTTTAAGACACTGAAATATTGTTCAGAGGGAAAAGTATACAGCATCTCTGCATGAACAGTTGTTTTTTGCTTGTGCCATTCATAATAATACAGACTTTTAGACAGACAATCCCAGAAGAGAATCTGCTGAATCTATGTAATCTTCACCCAAAGAGCAAAAGTATCGTAAAATGTTTTCTTTTTCCTCCCTCCCTCTTTTTCTTCCACCATCCCTACCTCTTTTCATCCCTCCTTTCCATTCCTCTGTTCCTTATTTCCTTCCTTTCTTCCTCACTTTGAATGTACAGAAAGCTGTTGTGGCCTTGGGATGAAAGGGAGAATCCTGGTTCCACTTTAAAGGGCACGTTTACATCAGTCTAGAGAAGTTTGCTGTAGCACTGCTTGGATTTCTGAAGAAAAGAAGAGTTGATGACACTGAAATGTGGTTTAAAAATACTACTCTGCATTTGCAAGCATCAGGAAGGACCAGAAAGCAAAGCTGATCACCTATCCTCTAGATATATTCAATACTTATTTATAATATTTTTCCTACTCTTATTTTAGGACACGAAAGGCAGAGAATAGCTTTCCTGGGGCATTCAGGTGTCTGGACAACTTCTGAGCTCACTGTCACTCAGTCACAACCTCTTTCCCAGAGTATACACCATGCGATGCTTTTTGCAGAGAGTTTCCAGACTTTGACTGGTTAGAGAGAAAAACTAGGCTTTAGAGCCCTGTCATATCAGCATTAGGTTTTTAATACTTTTCCTAAAGTAATTATTTCCCTGGAATAAGGATAAGACATTACAGAGCCATATCCCAGTAATTTCATAGAGATTTTTGGGCCACAAATCATGAGTTGTATCATATCACGTTTATCTAATAACTCACTGTTTAGAAGCAGAACAGAACAAGAGTAATTACCTTCTCATACCTAAAAGTTGATATAAATACTATTCCACTACATCAAAGGTGAATTCATACAGCAGTTAAATATACAAATGACTTCTAATAAAGTGGTAATTTTTCTGTACTGTATAAATGCAATCATATTAAACTCAAATCAGTGAAATGCTAATTCACTTTTTAATGAGCTCCTTTCCATTTTCTGATTTTTTAAGCAACTTTCAACTGGGTTGGTTAAATATAGTTAATAGAATGAAAAGAGTGGTTTTTTAATTAACTCAGACAAAATATTTCATTGTATATATGTGAGTTTTTAAGGCATTGTGGGTTAAGATTAGAATTCAGGTTTTACTCTGTCTCAGCTTTTTCTGATCTCTAAAATTTGAACAGAGCAACCTGAGGTGAGGAAGAGAGGTATCATATCCTCTTCTCTGAAATTTGTGGGTTTTTTGAGGGAGACTTATTTTCCTTTTAAACATGACTGTAGTATTATTGATGAGGGAATGTTCTTGTTTCTGATGCATGAGAAAACAAAATTATTACAGCCCTTAAGCCTGGTTATCCCATAAAATCTGAATGAGTCATTATGATCTTCCGCATTGTTTCTGACATTGTACAAAAGGAGAGGAAATAATTTTTCAGGCCCCTTTAAGGCCTGTGTCCTAATTTAGAGACACCCTGAATAAAATTGATTTTCCCAAAGCTTAGGAAAAATAACTTATACCCCACTTACCTCCACCTGTTTGCTGCCTGCAAGCCTGACTGAAAGCTGGCCAGAATCAGTGGGTCTTGAAACTGATTTCAGTGGAATATGTGATCAGAGTCTTTGAGTGTGTGATTATATGACAATTATCAATCTTGTAATGAAAAAAACATGCTCATTAATTCCTGTTCCGTAGACACAAATATGCCTTTTCTCATATGCCATTCAGATCAGGCCTCAGAAGGATATTTACTCTTGATTTACTCTGGCGTAATGGAGCTCTGGACCTGGTCCACTACTGAAATTGCATTGCGCAAGGGAGCAGTAGCTCACTCTTTGTTGCTGGCAGGTTACTGCTGTTGCCAACCATCAAAGGGTTCATTAGAGGGAATGAAATGGGGGTATCAGAGAGACCTGACAGTGTGCAGTGTCTTACTATCTTTTACCCAGCACAGCTCAGCTGAAGAATTATTCAAAATAAAATATAATACATCAGAGCGAAAACTTATTTTTACACACACTTGATTTTCTCATGCCATTTGTGTATTAAGATTTAGAATCACTGATTCAATTAAGCTATAGCTTTTATTCATATTTTGCAGCTGTTGGACCTGAATTTGAAGTCCTCCCTGGTCACCAGTTAGAGAGTTTTAATGATTGGGAGCTTGAATGAAGGTCATTATATCATATCCCACGTTACATGCAGGTAATAAAATTCCTTTCCTGCTTTGATTTTAATTGAATACAATCTTTCAAGTGAAACACGATATCAGAAAGACTTGCTTTGTCTAGATAGTAAAGTAAACGTGGCCTATTATTTGTCAATTTTATTGTCATTAAATGCTTCTTTGTTACAGAAACCCAACATTGTTTAATTTTCATGCTCTCCAGAAACAGGTCAAAATGTTTTGGAAAATCTTCAAAACTTGGAACAGTTTGCCTGCAAGATGAGAGTCAGGATTCATGAGTTTTTACACAGCAACTTAACTGCAAGCCAGGAAACCTCAGTATTTTCATTGAGTCTCAGCTTCCCTCCCACCTTCAATCCTCATAAAACGCTTTGGTTTAAAAACTACCTTTCAGTCCAAAATGCTAGTATTCCTTTGTTTCAGATTCTCGCCTAATTCTGAACAGACGGGTATCTCACGACACCGGTGACATAATGACACCACTATTTGTAGAAACCCTAACAGTCATGATAAGAAGCCTTTTTAGAAATGGGTCTTTCTGCTCCCACAACCAGCTTGCCCCAACATCTGTCCCCCAGAAGCACCCTGGCTGAGTGTTTGGGTGGCATGCTGGAGCAGGCAGGCAGGTGGGATAACGTGCTCCCAGAGCATCTGCAAAGTATTTGTCAATCAGATCTTTTGTTACCTAATACTTTTAGCTAAACCTCAAGGATTGACAGCTCTGAACCTAAGCCTACAACTTCGGTAATTCCACATCCACTTGATGAATAATGATGCAGAGCTCCTTGTTTATTTGCTTATTCTGAAATCAGATCTTGTTTATTCTGTGCCCCTTTCTAGTCCTGATATATAACTAATTGTTGGCAGATGTGGCAAGTATCTAGGGCCAAGATATATTTGTTTGCACAGTCTGAATTTTGAGTCTTAACCAGTATCAGGCAATTGCAGCTGGTTTTTATCAAGACTCTGTACACTGTAGAGTGTCCACCTGGCAAAACAAGATTTGCTCATGTGACCTTTGTACAAAAGCTTTAAATACAGGAGTTCTACTCAAACAATATTTAAAATTTCTGAAAATACCTAATAAAATTAAGAAATTGAAGTGAAATGCTAATCAGTGTTTATAAATGTAAAAATTGCCCTATGCTTCATGTACAATAGCATGACAGCCTTATTTGTTAATTTTGATTTAAAATCTGAACCACATAATAAGGGTGCTAATTCTCTGAGACAATCTTTCCTTTTTGCAAGCTGGCCGACGTCTACATTTAATCATCTTGCTTGAAACAAAGCAGAAAGCTGGCATTTGTCTAATGTTTGGAAGCAAAGGAAAAACAACAGCAACAGAAGCAGAAAACAGCATGAATCCAGTTTAGCTGACTAACATCAACACTTCTTTTTTTTCTGCTGAGAATCTCACTCCGTCAATATGCCCAGATGCCAAATTCTTCTTTGTGAGTTGTTTTTATAACCTCCTTCAATTTTTAAAAACAAATAAAGGATTAACATTGGAGCTAACTTGTTTACTTTAAGCTATAAATTCTCTGAGCCACTGTAGTACTTCTGATTTCAACTTCTCATGCTTTTCTATCAGTGGATGTGTGTAGATGACTTGTTTCATCCATCCAAAAATATTTCAGGCGGGTAACAATGTGGAAGACTGTTTATTTGAAGTGGTAGCGAATAATTTGCAAACTCTGTGGCTACATGGTACTCTTCTCTAATAAAGTAAAAAACTTGTATACATTTGTTTTCTGTGTTTACTCTGTCATTGTCAAAAGCAAATCTGAGAAGAAGTACAGGCTGTTTAGGATTATGTCAACTCACAGAGTGGAAATCCTTCTAGCTAATAAGACTGAAAACTATGCAACTTCTCCTTTTTTTTTTTTTATTTTAATAACACCTATAATTACACTGATTATTGCTGAATTCCCAAATGAATTAAAAGGCCACAAGTGGGGTCCTGAAAGAACAGAAGCAAATAAAAATGTGGAATTAGTAAATTATTTTCTTTTTTATCATGTACTTTTGCTCAGGGAACAATCAATATTTCTAATTTAACCTTCAAAAGCTTTTCCCTTCCCTTCCCTTCCCTATTTGGAGGGTGAAAAAACTGAATACTCATGCTAAAATCAGAAAACAGGCCTTTTGCCAGTATATTGTATTAATTTCACAACACTGCAAAGTGAAAAAAATACTATGGAAATTTCATAGGGTGAAGATCAGGTAGAAAAATAATGGAAAACAGGCTAACAGTTGAGACTCTTGTTCAGTTCACTACTCTTCTTCCCTGATTATGATATCTGCATTACTTTTTCTCAACATTAAAGTACCCCATAAAAACCATGTTACTTTAGACTTTAGTAAGTTCCTATGGATCTCACTAGGTAGGACTGGATTGCATCAGGGAATTGTGATTTCCAGGAATGAGCTAAGTCCCTCTAGACTAGTACTCACATTGGTGCTGCAAAGAAGGAAGAATTACCTTCTCCTGAGCCGAGTAGCATAGCCTAACACATGGGTGTCTGCCATCTGCATACCAGACAGGTCAGCCAACAGTCAAAAAGCCACAGTCCCAGATCCTTTCTCAGGTAAAAGAGGTCTATTCTCTCTCCTCTCCCCTTTGATACAAGAGTAAGTAGGAGCTTTATCAGTGAGCCCCCCAGAGCCAGATGGGAGCATGGACCTGTCTGCAGAGATAGAGGTTCCTCCATCGTGGCTCCGGGACATCTGCAGCTCCTCTGCTTGGCAAGAACATTGCCTCTGCCGCTGGGTTGCTCTGCATTTCAGCAGAACAGCTTTGCACAACATGTACTTTGTCCCTCACATCCCTTTCCCCTGTAGAACATCATGTCCTCCTCGAAACTGCCATAAGTGCTGCTGAGCTGTGGACTGAATCTTTCTTCTATTACACATTTACGGCAAAAACTCTGATCCGCTAATCCACCTCAGTGTCAAGCCCAGAGTAAGTGAAAAAACATTCTGAAATACATGCTTGCAGGGAAGCATGTTTATGAAGGCGATCCTAACACAATATACCTTTTCAATATGATAAACTTTAATCCTAATGTCATGTGTCTGAGGAAAGGGGGAGAAGTGAGCTTCTCTTGGAGGCCTGAACACATTTGGGATGTTTATGTGCATAAGCTGTTCACCTCTGGGTGGCTTAGCAAGTCTGCCCAGGGGTACTTATTATAAGGTGATACACTAGTGTCTGTTTCTAAACCATTAAGTGTGACTGTAATACCACAGCATCTTCACTTTTAATGGATATGCCCCATATATTTCAGAATGGTTTAGAGAATTTCCTCCTTCTCTGTGACTGAAAAATGAACTTGGTTCACTCTTCTGCTAGAAGAAAATATTACAGGACCTCAGTAATTAAGTGTCTGACCTAGTGAATTCCTTTTTCTTCCATGTTTTGTCCACAGTCCATGAAAAATTGATGCTCTCTCAGGTAACATGCTTCTTTTTATCTACATGCAACACATTGATCCCCTTCCAATTTGGAGTTAGCTTGTTCATTCCACTATCATTCCCGAGGTAACAAATGGTATTTTCATAGGCATGGTTAGTAATCAATATACACAAGCTACTGCCATTGATCTGAGTAAGACCCTTGATCTAGAAAATCACCAATTATAGCTATTTCAAACACATTCAGCTGAATTAGGTGGAAAACAGAGAAAAACATTGTCCAGGCATTTTGCATAATGATGTTAAAACTAAGGTGAAATCATTTAATTAGATAGTATTTACAGAGTGAACTTTCTGCTTTTACCATCTAAAACAGAACTCTCTGAAGAATATGATATATGTCTTCAAATTTACCTATATATGTACAATTATTGTAACTAAACACACAAGCCTACATAAAATGTGGTCTAAATTCGTTACTAACATTTTTAATTTTTACTTAATACAAATAATTTAAATGTTGATATAATTTAATATATTACAACCTCCTATACTGAGAACTGTGAGCTTTTGTTTCAAGCTTGAGCCTCCCACACCACACTGCATCTGTGTATTCCAGCTGCAACTATCCTGCAAACATGAGTTCCTTAGACCTGCACAGATCAGGAAAATAGGACTAGACAACATATATTCCCATAGCCTATACAGTAACACAAGTTATGATAAATCAGCTCCAAGTATTTAACCATATAATTCACACTCACTTTAAAGACCCTTTGCCCTGCCAAAGATGTTTAAAAGGGCTTTAATATAGCAGTGAATCAAGCCCAGTGACCAGCTGTATCTTGGTATTTCCAAGCTTTTTTCAGTTTTCACCACAGCTTTCATGTTATTTTTAGAAACTGGCTGGAATCAGAACTCTAGCCTGAAGTTGTCTGGGTTTGCAGTGACTGATTTTGACTCCATTCTCATCATGGTTGCAACTAAATAAACGCCTCTGATTCTACTCAAGCATCCATCCTATCTTTCTCATCTTCGGTGGGCTGCACACATTCTTTGCCCACATACTTAGTTCCAGGAAGCTTAATAGTCCCCATTTCAATCACCATTTACAGAAGGCACTTTCTCCTGTGGGCTAAATGGCTGCGAGTTTGGATGATGCCTCTGTGATCTGTATAGAGTTATACAGCTGGAACATCCATACACAGTATCCCTCACATGTATGTCAGTACAGAAGAAAGATGCTTTTGTATTTCAGGGATATAAAGGGACCACACAAAACCCAGAGCACCTTGCACGAGAAAGAAGGATCTTGCTGCAAAGGGGGAGAGGGAAGTTGCAAAGGGGAATGGGCAAGTAGTTTTGCAGACTTAACTGCAGGAAAGGAAATGTTTTCCTTTCTCAGCATTGCAACAAAAATTCCTACACAAAGCCAGAAACTGAGGTTTTTTGCAAGTAGGGGAATTTACATATTCTCTCCCTTGAGCATTGTAGTAATTTATTACTAGGACATGGCCACTGCTGACCATGAGAGTAGTGGTCTGACGGTGAAGCATGGCCAAGGGAACAAGGAGGGTGTAGGAGTCTGACAACTACTGTTCCCATGAGGCACTCAAAATATGAAGCAGATTGATGTTGCCCAAAACAAACATTTGTTTCCATCTGGCAAACTAGAAACAGTATTTCAGAACAAAAATGTCAAAACAATTCAGTCAAAAAGCTGATAATTTAGACAAATCTTTTTCTGCTGTTTTTTTTTTTTTTTTTAATATTTCCGAGTTTTGGGTGGGTTTTTTTTTTGAAAGAAAGCAAGTAAAAATAGTAGAAATTATTCTAGAACCCTGTACCTTGCAACTATCTTAGATTATCCAGTAACAGATGCTACCTCTCATGTTTACTTTGCCTTTTTCTTATAGTTTTAAACTGTTGAAGATACAACAGTACAACAGCGAAAATTAAATTCAACTTCCTGACATAGGCACAGGCACAAAATCTAAATTGGGCTGAGCAAGGCCTACAAGTTTCCATCCCAAAGCACACTATGGGGTCTGAGGTATACTTGGATTGCTTGTAGAATCAACATGAACATCATGGTGATGATGCTCAATGTTTGTACAGGGCAAAAAGTCTTCCTAGGAAAATCTGCTTGAACGTTATCCCAAGTATTTTTGCTAATTTAGTCTCACCATATCTGAATGAAATCAATGTAAACACCAAATAATTCAAACCTCATGAGTTATCTACCTCGAGAGATTTTCTGCAGCATGTCAGACATAATTATTTAGGGATGTTGCTACCCAAACGGCTCAGTCTCCAAGATATTGACTTTCACTTTCTTCATTTTGAAGCTGTTGATAGGTGCATTTGTTCTACTAAAAATCACCATCATGTGTTTGACCTGCCCATAGTACTTGTGCATTCATTAATAATTCTTGTTGTTTCACTGCCACCAGTGCACTTCCATTACCCATGGGTGGGAAGTCTGAGTGGCCAGGGGGCAGAGCAGCACCCCTCTCTACCAGGGCCGGAGCATGCTGAGGCCATAGCACTAAGCTGAAACACGCTAATGCTCCCAATTGCTAGTTAGGTTGGTTGAGGTTTCACTGGTGTGAGTCGGTAATTAAACAAATTTTAGAAGGCAATTTTAACAAAAATGCTGGTGCACAAAAGGCCTTGGCCTCTGGCTGTGGAGTAGGGTATTAGCGTTACCGATCAAGATCTCCAAAGTTTTACTACATTGCAGTCTGCTTAGGCAGAAGATCTAATCTCTGAGTTTCCTTGACCTTGTGATCTTTTACCTCAAGAGAAAGTCTGTGTTCCATTTTAGAAATGTAAACATTATTAGTGCATGTATGAAAGACCACCTCTGCTCTACAATGGAAGATAAATAAATCCAGAAGAAAAGACTAAGGCCTAGGCTGAACCAGCTGCATGTGGTGTGAGCAACCAAGTTACCAGAAAGAAAAAAAAAAGAAAAATTTTTTATTAGGTTATATGAAAACAGAGGATGGAGAGAGTTAAACTAAAAACACTGAATAGTTCAAAAATGTTGTATAAAATTTAACTTAGAAACAGCTTTCAAAGACTTCAACTGATGATTTAACAGTTAAATATATGCACAAATTCTACAGTTTTTATACTTATAAATGTAAAATCCTGTGTTTGGTCTGTCTTATAGTACGAAGTTTATTGATATTTCTTACTGCTTCATTGCCCACCAATGCATTACCACTAACGTAGTTGGAAAGTACATTTATGTGTATGTGTATCTCTTAGCAATCTAGATGTCTGTTTACAGTAATGTAAATCTAATGATTTCCAGTTGCTTGTAATTATTTACTCCTAAATGTATAACAATATACAAATTCTGCTCATTCCCCCCACCCTAAAACCAAACCAAACAAAACAACCAAAAAAAAAAAAAGAAAGAAAAAACCCCACACAAACAAAAATATTTTTTAAATGAGAATATCTGAACCCTCAAGGGAAACCAGAGTCTCTCAGAGGAGCTACCCCATCAGGGGACAGTGTCCTCACAGAGGCCACTAACAGAGAGCAGCTTCCCCCGTATCCTACACCTGAAAGGAGATGTTAAAGGGGAAGAACAAAGGTGTCTCATCTCCCTTCACTTCTGTGCAGGCCGCACGGTTCCATCTGTGCAGTGCAGACAGCATTGCGCTGCTGCTTTGTCTGCATCCACGTGTCTCGCCCATCTCCAAAGGTCTGAAGGAGTTGGTGTGGGTGAAATGAGCCCTTGGCAGGAGAACGTGCCATGGTCGTTGTGCCCCTTCCCATCACGGCAAGGAGTCCTTGCTGCACTACAGCTCTTACGATGGTGGTGGCTATGACAGCTCAGTTCTGGTGACCAGAACTGGCGTAGTCCAGATTTAAGGCGGAAAGAAAACAGTGACAGAAGTAGTCGTGATTTTTCACATCACAACTCTTCCTAAGGACTTTTCAACCTTAATTTTTCTGATACTCATCTCGAGTTGCATTAAATGTACCATACTCATTGACTTTTGAGTAATACTGTAATGCCACCCGTTCAGCTAAAAAAATACCTGCAATTTTATACCATACTCATCACCATAACCGCATGGTGACAGTATCCCAAATCACAGTCTATTCCACCAGTTTGGCCAAACATCTCGGCTTGGATTTATGGCACAGTTTGTAATGGATTTACAGGATCCTTTTTTTCAGTTATGATAAGAAACACCGAGAAACATGCAGAATACTGTAAATACTAAGGACACACTGAGACACCTAAGGTGACTGACCCACTCCAGATAGCATATATAGTGTACAGACCTTACTCATTGCTGCTTAACATGTTACTGAATGTATAGTTCTGACGTTACCTCTAGTACTGTAAGAATCATTTAGGTTGAAGTAGCATATGTATATTTAATTATGTCACATATCCTTGGTGCTTTTAGATTCAAAACTAATTAGACAACATATTTCACCAGGGTGTCTTTCTTCCACCATACAAAGCTCTGCTAATAAAAGGCATCAGCTTGGGAACCTGAGACTGGAAAAACTGTTTTGGATTGAGTTTCTAAATTTTTTCACTTGAGAAATGTTAGCAAATTGGCAGCTGAAGTATGGATTTGAAGAATAGGAAAACTGACACAGTGGCCATCCTAGTTTATTTATTAGTTTCAGCTTTTTTGCTGAGGAGGGAAAAATAGCAGGGCTTCTGTGTAAATGCAAAAGATTGCCAGCCAGGTGAAGACAGAGCATTTTTATTTCCAAAAAGGTTAATTTCATAAAAGATTTTATTCTTCAAAGTATTCTCTGGTCACTGGCAAGAACCAGAAATGTTGTGTCTCTCGCATGTCATATTAATGAAGCCGAAAGCTTTGTGTGTAGAGCGGTATGTGCTCTGAAATAGTTTGAAAGCTTAGCCCCGATACCCTGTAGTGCCAATTGAAACTTGGGGGTGGAAAGGCAGGCCACTCTCTAGTTTTAAAACCTGGAAATGTGTTCCTGAAATAATGTATGGAATAAACTACTTTCACAATAAATGACTGTAATACTGTGAGAGTTTTCACTGATAGAGAAATGTGTGTAAGACACTCTAACATAAAAAATAAATCAGCTTTGGCTTCAATTATTAAGTGTTAAAAGTAACATTCTCAGATAGAAAAGGGTGGGCTGCCTGCTTTTTAATGATAAATATGTATGAAAAAAAGAAGAAGTGTCACCATGGAAACCAAAGTCTTGCCATAGTTTTTCATACAGGCAAATGTTATAATGGAAACTTATGTTCATTGCAAAAACAAACAGCTCGAGACTGAGGCAAAGGTAGTATTACAGCATTGTCAGCTTCGTCAGCTTGAGCCCCTTTGCAGTTCATTTTCTTTTATCCAAGTCTTCCTGTGTTTCCCATCTGGATTACACTGTCATACTTCAACCTGCTGTCTAAGGTGAAAAGTTTAATATTTTTCCAGTTCAATAAAAGAAAAACTTTAATAAAGATGAAAGGAAGATAAGTATCCCAAAATGCTTCTCTTCACCTGTATTTAATCATAATGACAAAAACTACTTAAATCAATTTTAAGTATTAAACAAACAACAAAAAAAGGAAATTAAATTAAGGCACTAATCCTACAGGCACAGTTCTTCATGAGTTAAACTCAAGAATAACTTTATTGTTGTGTCTTTGTAATCAAGAAGAAGTTTGTGTGAGTGTTCATTAGCAAGCTTAGGACTTGATTGTATAAGCATAGAAAATACATAGAAGCTCACAGATAACATAAAATAACACAATACATCAAGAAGGAGAAAATATCAGCAAATGGGACCAGTAACAGAAAAACCACATCCCAAAATACTGGCAAGGGTTACGGTCTCCTGACTGGTACATTTATGCCTCTGAAGAATGACAGTCTCTTTGGTAAACAGAGATGATGATAAAGCATGTGCTAGTTTGGAAGCGGTGCACTGAAGCAAATGCCTTTCCACGTGTCTCGTTTGCCAAGACTATATGCCAATTTGCCAAAACACTTTACCACAGCTGGACAGCGCAATGTTGCTACATCTCACTTTCTTGGAGTCAAACCAAGAACCCACTGCCCACAGGCATGAAACACTATTCTCCCCAGGAGTCCCTTCGGGTTTAATAGAACCCATTGTGTGAATGAATAACCAGAGAGGAATGTGAGTGAGACGCTCAAAATCTGGCCACTGAGTTGCCTCTCTGCAAGCCAAGTGGACAGCCTGGGTTGGTAAGGGCCACTGCTGCCCATGGCATCATTGCCTACACTGTGAACCCCATGCTACGGGGTTCTCCAAATATCTTTATGATAACTTGGCTGACTTTCTATTACCAACTATTCTATTTCTTCAGCATAGAATTTCTTTGAATTATTATGGGCTATTATTTAAATGCATATTTAAATTCTTTCAGACAGGAGATTTTTTAACCCCAATAGACTACAACTGCTCCATTAAATCTGTTCCAGCATTTCATGTCTATTTGGCTGCTGCATATACAGAACAATCTGCAAGCAGTTATGAAATTTATCATTTTTAAAATTAGGTTGTGGGTGTGTGTGTATGAACGGCCAGTTAGAAAAAATATTAGTTATCTGGCATTTTCAAAATAGCCCTCAACACTTCTCTGCCCTTTAAAGACTAATGACCTGCAAAATTTAATTTTAAAATATTTTTTTAAGTTTCATAAGCCAAAAAAGGCTTCTAATATCACACCATTCCTGTATCTTTCATTTAGGTGACATAACAATAGCTGAAACAATTTGCTTCCTTTTTTTCCTTAAGATTAGCTGCATTTGAACTAAGCTCCTATAGTTTCATCCCAGAGAAAACTTCAGCCTTGGACCTACACAATAGGACCATCTTTAATTTTATACACTGGGTTGTCCCATTGCAGCTAGCAGAGCTACTGAAACAGGGAAAGCCATGGTATTGTGTTTACAGCCATGCTTAACTTCACTACCAAGAGTATGCTCAGCAGTCAAGTTAAGCATATGTATATGTTTTTTTCCAAGACCTGTGTCTAACTCTTTTTTACAGGACTGGACCCTTAATGGTTTCATCATAAAAAACGGAATCAAGGAGTTATAAATGAAAAATACGACATAAATGTACCCAGAGTGGCACAAATGGCATCATCATAGTAATCACACTAGAGGCTTTCAGGGAGCAAAACAATATAAAATAATTCAAATCTTTCTACTGAGGAAAGAAAAAAAAGAGTTAATTGAATAAAGTACTTCAGAGGATTGTAGCCCACTTATGTTTTCATTTAAATACACATTACGATTTTTCTAAAAAGGCCAAAGACAGTTTTTGTAACGCCACATATGGATGTCGGCAGCGTATGTAAAATGGAGAGAGAACAGTTCATTCTTGTTAGGTTTAGTGCCATATTTTTCTAGGTAAGATCAACTGTAATAGTGGTATTTCATTGTGATTTTGAACCATTAATTTGCTCAATAAAAGTGCTGTATTTTTAATAAATGGAAACCTCAGAATACATGCATGTTCATGGTCAAGTGCCAAGCATGATTTAAAGAAGGCTATTGTAAGCCTACTTTTATTGTTCTTCATAGACCACCAAGATCAAATAGTGTGTGGCCTACAAAGCAATTAGGCATTTACAAAGGATTCTCCGCTGGAATAGCACGTTCAGAAACAAAAGAAAATCTGATTTGTAAACAGCAAATACTCAAGGCAGGAATCTGTGCTACAATTCTGTGCTCTTTATAGTCATAAAAACAGATTATTTATCCTATGAGAATGGTTATTGAAATTTTCTTCAGGTCGCATAACAGTGGAAATTGTGTACTTGATCATAGTATTTTGTATAGTGATGAATGCTTGGTCCTTGTGCCAGCTGATGACAGCGGAAAAGTTTCTTCTCCCTTCCTCGCACTTCTCTCCAAGCTCCGATACCAGGCAAACTGATCGAAAGCCCAAATGCCACTTTCCTCCAGTTGACCTGGGTGGCTGTATAGAGGAATGCATGCTGCTTCTCCTAAGCTGGAAAATACATGTGGCTTTAAATTATTTGTTTATATTCCTCCAAATTTAACAGAAAGTAAAAATTTAACAGGCAGAATTATAGCTGGTATAAATCTGTACTGCTTCACTGACTGTTCTGATTTATATCAACTGGGGATTTGGCCCATACTATTGCATTGTCAAAGAAAACATTCTGTGTTTTCCTGATTTCTAAAACCAATGTATTTTTCCTTATTTAACAACAAACTTTTCCCTTCCCTTCCCTTCCCTTCCCTTCCCTTCCCTTCCCTTCCCTTCCCTTCCCTTCCCTT
>NW_010225813.1:34538-39185 GCF_000690775.1 Eurypyga helias
CTCCTCTTTGTTGAAAATTTCCAGAAACACAAAATGCAACTTGTAAATAATTTTTGGCTTGGCAAGCTCTCCTCTGCACTAACGGTTTACATATTGTTCTGATTAGGCAAGCTAAACATGGTACTAAATATGCAGACGTGTTTCAACTCATGATGACAGCTTGTGTATGATTTACAGCACTGGCTGCTAAAGGCAATTGTTCTGGTTCAATATTCCTATTTATTTATGCCAGCATTTTGCTGTAAACAAAGCCATTTATGTATTGGATGGCTACTGACAAAGAGTTTTTTGAAAGCTCAGTCCCAACAAAAGTGCAGACATATATCCACACTATAAATAAGTATGCTGGTATTCTTTTTTTTTTTTTTTGGGTTGAACTCAAGCTTAAGAGAGATGTTTCTATGGTAATTCAGAGGTTGTTTTTATCTGATTCTCTTTCCTTATAAACAGAAACTTAATGACAACCCAACAGACTGGTAATGTCCCAAACACAAAAACAATGCAAATGTGATGGCTAAGGAGTCTCCGTAGCACATTTCAAACAGGGAAAGAAGCCATGTGCAAGTATTTCCCTTAAGTCAGATTTAATATTATCATGAGAATTTTGTTTCCTTAGACCCATAATTCATTTAAGCTATAATATTATTTTCTTACTATCTATACAGACCCATACATAAACTGACTGAGAGGTCATATGTTCTGGTGAAGTAGGGTTACAGACAAAGTTCAAAAGCCTTATAATCAGCCAGAAAATCTCTTAACTGTGTGACCAGAAGGCAATATTCTGGTTTGCATAGGCAGAATGGGGAGCTTCTACTAACAGTGTATGACAATGAAAAATATCTACCTTAGTGGGACAATTTTTGACACTTTCAGCAAGTGGGATGAAAATAGACTCTTTCTCCCCACCCCCATGCGTACTGGATCCTGGGCCTTTGGTGGTTACACATGAACTATTACACCTAATGTTTCCCAAGCAAAGGAGTTACTATACAAATAGGCTTTTCCCTTTTCTAGGCTAGTGATTGTAAAGCCTAACCCATATTTTAAGAAGGAAGTCACTGAGGGATACGTGACCTGATGCTGTCAAACAAGTGGCAACACCAGCAACTCTACCAGTCCGTACAGCAGTGAGTAGGCTACCAGCTTGGATCAGAAAACACCAGGCTCTACCAAAGAGCAGCATGCGCAAGCTGAAACTTCTGGAACTAATTTCTCTGCATCAAAACATAAGGATGTTTTTTCCTACCCAATATTATTCCCTTTCTGAGCTTTTTAATTTGCAATCTTCTCTCTCCTCTTTTATTTTACATGATGAAAACCTGTCTCCAGAGCACACATATTCTGCACAGCATCCGGGGAAGGGTACTTCCTCCTTCTCTGGGTGAAATGAACTTATTGTGGTGCATGATGGACTTCTCCTCCGAAGCCATCCTTGGCCACCAGATTTTCTGACAATTGTGACTTTCCCCAGAAATGTCCACCAAAGCCATTGTGGGGTCTAACAACAGAGAAACAAATCTCCCCGAAGTAACATAAGTTAACAATTTGGCTAGCACTGCTGCTGAAGAACATCACCTATAAACCTCCCACACTGACCATGTATCTTTTGTCCTATGTGAATGTAAAAATAAAAAAACCCACAACCAAGAAAATCTCCCTGCAAATCACAGGAGTAGGCTAATTGAAAGCTGTAGCTACTACCGACACCAGGTGAGGGGTCTGCAGAACAAGGACACTTCCATAGATAATACAATCCTTTCTCATTTTCCTAATTTATAGTAATAGCCAAGCCAGAGTCCAGGAAAAGATGAACTAAAAATATTGGGGTCATGGGTCTATTTAATGCAGCAGTTAGCAGCAATGGATTTACGGGAGAAACTAAGGGGCACATACTCTGGGTCATGAGCTGAAGAAAATGCTGCTCTCTCTGTATCCCCATTACAGCTGTATCCAGATACAGCTAAGGATGAGGCAGTCCTTCCCAATCACTTACTAGGCTGGGATGTTTCCCCAAACAGGAGAGGCAAGGAGCTCAGCCTTAGCTGTCACTTTGCAGTTCCTACTCCAAAGCAGTACTGGGGCTGCTCTGCCCCAGGAGATGGGTAGGAGTTACACAGCTTATTGGACAGATACTTGTACTTAATGCATTTCTTACCCCTGACGGATGCCAAAGGCAGCGTAGCCCAGCGGATACACTGTGAATCGGGAAAACTGGGTTCTGTGTATGACCACTCCGTCTCTCTGGATTCATTTCCTCTCCCTTCAGTACAAATGAATAATGAATCTGGTCTTTCTTTCCCTTTCTGTAAGCCCTAGCAGTAATGACAGCCCTCAGGCTACAACAATCCGTGTGGAACTACTGTAAAAGATGGAGAAATTAACTGCATTGAACATCCACCAGGATTTCAAAACAAAAATGGCCTCCTCACGCAGAAGGAGGGGATGGAGGTTTCTTATTCCCACCTTCCTCCTACATAATGGAAAGATATTTGCAGCCAGCGGGCTCAGAGGACTGTGCAGCCTTCTCAGTCTCCCTGGGTTTATATTATAGTCA
Source organism: Eurypyga helias (assembly GCF_000690775.1). NCBI lineage: Eukaryota > Metazoa > Chordata > Aves > Eurypygiformes > Eurypygidae > Eurypyga > Eurypyga helias. Next base: position 37,096 of record NW_010225813.1, read on the forward strand.
GAGAAGGAGGGATTTCCCTCTCCACACTGAGTCAAGAAGATGCTCTGTGCTTGCAGGAAAGCTCGGAGTTTAGTGATCCCACAGGCCACTGGTTTTACCCTCAACGTTCTTCTCTCTGACTTCAAAACATACTTCTTTATTCACTTGAACAGCAGAATTTAAACACACAAGTTGGTGGCTGCACTGTTGCCATTCCACTCTTCAGAGGTAAAACAACCAAGTCTTTACAGGTGCCAGCAGCTCCATTTTGACAGGCAAAGAGTCTCAGTGTGTATCAGCCTACCTTGGCGTAGTTAGGGTGTCCAGCTCTGCATAAGCCATGTAGTAGGAGTATCATGGTCCCAAGTTTGGTCTATTAAATATTTAAACAACATAATTATACTAAGAATTATGACTGCATGATTTTCTACTACCTAGCACTTGTATAGCTTTATGTGCTTAGGCAAACTGAGTGCCAAGAGGCAAATTTGGGAAGGTAGCATTCTAACATCTACTCTGGTGAGGACATCAAAGAAGATGGAAACAGAAAATCAGGCCCTGTAAACTCTTTAGGAGAAAGATTTTTTTGTTACAGAATGAGTAATTTGGAACCATAAAGTGAATATCAAGAACATCTTTGCTTTTTAAGATACTGAATGTGATCCCACAGAACTGTACATAAGCAGTAATTCCACTGAGACTTCCAGCTGCACTACAATGAAAGCAGTGTAAATGAAATCAGGATCTGGACCTACACCTTCATTTTAACAATCCCAATGAGATACTGTGGGGAGTTTGCATTTGCATTGTAATTCTGCCTCAAAATTTGTTCGTAAGAAATAGAGTGCAGCTTGAATTTTTCAGCACAGCCTGAACAATGTGATTATCAGCCCATAATATTCTGTTACAGGTGCCTTCGTGCTCAATTCACACTAATTTTTGCTACAGTATCTTTTTCCATAAATGTCTCTTAATTTTGGCCATGTTGTGTTATGCAACTGCTACAAATCCAAACTCCTTTGTTTCCCCCTACTGTTGCACAGTGCCCACCTCTCTGTTTAACAGGGGAATCTCCTCCCTTATTCTGACTTCCTTCAGCATGAAATGGGCAATGATTTCCTGCAGTACGCTCTTCTTTCACTCCTACATGCAACTCCCTCTGCTAAGAAGATGCTCTCCACCTTTCTCCCACCATCATTCATGGAACCTGGAAAATTCTTTCTATCCCATGGATATTTATATAGCCTTCTTGCAGATATCAATGTGCTTTGCCATACGTTCTTCAAGCATGGTTTGCTTTGTTTGTGGGAACGGGATTCTGTTTGTATTTCCTTTAACTTTCTTCATGTCCTTTGCTTTTTTTTAATCAGAATAATGTAACTTAAGATGGATGAGGTGTTTCATCTGTGTAGCAAGTATAAAGGAAGCAACAAGAATTTAAAACAGTAAGAACATGGTACATGAAGCAGTTTGATGGGGGTGCGTGGGGGTGTGGGGTGTTTATAATAAGGTTACAATAAAAGAAGTTGCCTACCCCAGTTAATATTCTATGTTTTATTAAAATCAAAATCTATGACAAAGGTAAAATAGTCATACACTACAAATTTACTGGCAAGTCACATGGGAAAATATGCCTATTCCCCACACCCCCCCAAAAAGCAACAGAAATGAATATAAAAGGGTTCACATTTGCAACTGTGGGATCTAAGTATATACCCCGTCCTAGGTGTCCTCAGCAGAGTTTGAAGTACCATGCTGTCTGTCTCTCAATAGTAAGGCACTTTTTACTGTAGCGTATTGTTTTATCTGGTCAAATTGTCAACCTTTTGGAAGCCAAGGTGAAAGCTCAAACTCCTTTCCTGAAGTATATCCATTGTGTATTAAAATATCCAGGATGATTCATTCAGTCAACCCAACATCTACTCATCAGCAGGAGAACCAGCTAAGGAGGCATTATATCTTTCTCTAGCACACCACTTAAAGTGAGGCATTCCAATCTAAAAGGCAGAATTGTTCCTTTGAGGAAAATAATTACCGGGCGCGGGCGCGAGAAAGCTGTGACGAGAGCGACCTCTAGCGGCGGGAGGGCGGCGCCCCGGCCGCCAAGGCCC
>NW_010225814.1:0-277 GCF_000690775.1 Eurypyga helias
GTCACACCACCTCCTCCCCCGCCCACCTCCTCCAGCAGCATCGTCTCCACCAGCCTGGTGACCGACCTGGAGGGCCTCACGCTCACCGACACCTCCCTGGCGCCTGCAGTAAGTGTTCCCAGCGTCCTTCCCAGGGTGCTCCTGGGAACCCCGCCACCCACGGGGGCCGCAGGAAGGGGGTCAGCAGCCCACGCCAGTCCCTTGGTCCCCTCCAGCTGCTGAGCCCGGCGTTCGGCGCGGTGAGGACCTACGAGCTGCTGCATCGCATGGCGGGCGA
>NW_010225814.1:465-1102 GCF_000690775.1 Eurypyga helias
GTCGGCTGCGGAGACGGGGAGCCGAAGCCACTCTCCGGCATGCGGATCCAGGAGTTCCCCGAGATCGGTATGGCACGGCACGGCACGGCCGCGGTGCTGCCAGGCGAGGACAGGGGTTGGCTGATGGAGGGGACATGGGATGCGGTGACAGCCCTGTGGTTTCAGAGCACCTGGCGCCTGGGGACACGGCCAGCGTTGTGATGGGCATCGACTTCTGCGACTCCACACAGGCGGCCAACTTCCAGCTGTGGTGAGCGCCCGGAACCGGGCAGGACGGTAGGACGAGGGCAGCGTGGGGTGCTCCAGGGAGGGGGGACAGCGAGCAGGTTGTGGGTACTCCAGGGGATGAGCAGCAACGTCTCTCTGGGGGACACGGAGCAGCAGGGGACAGGTGACAGCCATGCAGGGCATGCGGTGCTCCAGGGGCCAGTGGGGCAGGTCCATCCAGAGGATGGTGGACAGCAAGAGGGGCACTAGGATCTTTCCAGGGGAGGGGGGACACTGGGATAGGCATGGGGTGCTCGGGGGACAGCAAGAAGAGCACTGGGCTCCCTGCAGGGGACAAGGAGGTGGCAGCAGCCCCTGGGTCCAGCCTGCTGGTGTCCCCCTATTCCCAAGGCCCTTTGTGCCTTGGTTT
>NW_010225814.1:1442-1704 GCF_000690775.1 Eurypyga helias
CTCCCCAGCACCCACACACGCCACTTCTACGTCTCCATCCAGCCACCCGTGGGGGAGCTCATGGCCCCTGTCTTCATGAGCGAGAACGAGTTCAAGAAGGAGCAGGGTGAGTGGGAGACGGGGACAGGGCTGAACACGGGCACCCACCCCCCCAGCGCCGATGCTCACCCCCCGTTTTGTCCCCTCTGCCGCCCTCGCTGTGGCCATAGAGCTCCTCACGCAGCCAGGCGAGGGTAAGTGGCTGGTAGGGTCGGGACTAGAC
>NW_010225814.1:1930-4043 GCF_000690775.1 Eurypyga helias
GGAGGAGCTTGTCCCCAGGGACATGGTTGCTGCCTTCAGGCAGGGACATGGGGACACAGCTGGTAAGGGTTGTGGAAGAAAGATTTTCCCGAATCCATCTCTGCCAGGCTGGAGAGGAGCAAGCGGGGCAGCCAGTTCGGGGTGTCCTGGGGGACCCGGATGCAGGGAGCTGGCAGCTGGAGGGGTTTGGTTTGGGGATGGCAAAACAGGGCCCAGCAGGGACATGGCTGCTGGGCGCTTGACCGGAGATGGGAAGGTTCCTCTGCTGCCTGCTCCAGGGAAGCTGACGGGCATGAGCGAGATCACAGAGAAGCTGACGCTGTCTGAGAAATGCCAGAGTGACCACGCCGTCGTCCAGCAAGTGACCTCGGCCGCCAACGTGGGCCGTGTGCCCTGCGGTGCTGACAACGAGTACAGGTAGCTGGATCCCCTAACCCCAAACCAGGACCAAGGAGGCGCTGTCACCTCTCTGGTCCACCCGAATCACAGCAGGGACACTCAGGGCTTCCTTTAGGACAAGGAGCCTGCATGAACCCATGTGATGGTGGCCATGGGTGGCAGATGCCTCCCCAGTCCCCACCAGAGCATCCTGAAGGACAGGAGGGAGACGGGGGACAGCTCGTCCTGAAGTCCTGTGTTTGCTGGCGGGCAGGTTTGCAGCTAAGACGGTGACCAGTGGGAGTCTGGTGCTCATCACCTTGGAGCGACGGGAGGGTGCTGCAGCCCAGCTGACTGTCAACAGCGAGAAGATGGTTATTGGCACCATGCTGGTGAAGGACATCATCCAGGCCCTGGCGCAGTGACGGCCAGGACCTGCTGCACCCACAGCCCTGCCCTACCACACCCCTCGGCCCCACACCGCTCCCTGAAATGCTCCCTGCCCTGATTTCGGCTGGGTTATGAGTGGGGCAGAGCGGACAGGACCCCCAGTGCCCCCCTCGGAAGGGGGGCGGCCGCTCCAGCCCCCACAGGAGCACAGTGTGTGTCCAGCCCCTGGACCCTCGCCACCGTCTCCCAAGTGTAACCCCTATTTATTATGGCCAGGATGTCCCAATAAAGCTCTTCTCAAACCCGCTCCTTTCCCCTCCTTTGCTGTGTGCACAGTGGCAGGATCAGCCCCAAACTGCCCCCGTGCTGGGCTCTGCCAGCCTCCCTGGGGCAGCAACGGGTTTAAATTGAAAGTGGGTAGATTTGGATTAGACATCAGGAAGAAGTTCTTCCCGGAGAGGGTGGTGAGGCACTGGCACAGGTTGCCCAGAGAAGCTGTGGATGCCCCATCCCTGGAAGTGTCCAAGGCCAGGCTGGATGAGGCTTGGAGCAACCTGGTCTAGTGGAAGGTGTCCCTGCCCATGGCAGGGGGGTTGGAACTGGATGATCTTTAAGGTCCCTTCCAACCCAAACCACTCCATGATTCTACGATCACGAGACCAGCCATCCCTTATGGAAGTGGGGACATGCGAGTCCCCTGGGGCTGGCACTGCTGCCATCGGGTGGCTGCTGGCTCTTGGGGAAAACACACAGGGTTTGGGTAAAACCCCCTGGGGCTCAGCTGAGGGCTGGAGGCTTTAGGTCCCAACCAGGGATCGGAGGAGTCCTGGGAGGTTTCCAGCTATTTATTTAAAGCAGAATTGCTCGTGCTTTGACCACAGAAGTACCTGCTAAGTCAGGGCTGGGTCTGTTCTGCAGTGTCACTGGAGGGATTGCTGGCCCAGCTCCAGGAGGCTTTTTACCTCAAACTGGAGAGAAAAAAAAAAAAAGAAATCTGAGTCTTTACGAAGATCTCTCCTCCCAACATGGGTTGGGTGGGATTTAAGAGAGCTCCAGCTCCCCTTGTGCCGGGAGCCAGGCCCAGCACTGGAGGAAGATGAACAAAAGACATGCAGGAAGGCCTGAGCCCCAAATCGCCTCGAGTCTGGCCCCTTCTGCTGCTGCAAAAAGGGTGAGGGGCTTCCCACTTTTTCTAGCACGTGGGTAGGAGACGGGATAAAATCCTCTTTATTTTTGTTTAATGGTGACAAAATGCTGGACTGAGCCACAGCCCCGTTAACCACTGGCCATCGAGCACTCGCTCCCACACGGAAAAGCCCATTCCCCCAACGACCAGGCCCAGAGT
>NW_010225815.1:0-232 GCF_000690775.1 Eurypyga helias
AGATGAATGATTCCACCACGGAGAAGACTTTTCCTTATTTGATGAGGAAGGCTCCATCCGAAAACACATTTCCCTTTTTGTCTTGCCTATTAGATATAATTTAACATAAAACGCGTGTTATAATTACTGACCATACAAGGGGTCCCTTGTTTTTGCAAGCTACTAACAGGATTATCTAACAAGTGCTAGATTGCAAATTAACCATAAACATGACATTGGGATTCATTTCCCT
>NW_010225815.1:302-2231 GCF_000690775.1 Eurypyga helias
AGCTTCGCTTCCCCCTTGCCCCAGCTGCCACACCGGGCAGAAGCATCGCCCCTGCAGACTACGAAGGCATCATCATAAAAAATAATATATGTATAAATTGAAAAATAGATGTGAAAATGGGAATGGGCTGTTTTGGAGGGGGTTTGGAGTGGCCTGATCCATCCCGGGGCAGAGCAGCAGCTCAGCCTCCTGCCCACCACCTTTGCCATGGGAATGGAGTGCTATAAAAAAATCCTATTCATGATGAGTTAATTAATGGTAATTGGAAATCATCATAAAAAATAATATATGTATAAATTGAAAAATAGATGTGAAAATGGGAATGGGCTGTTTTGGAGGGGGTTTGGAGTGGCCTGATCCATCCCGGGGCAGAGCAGCAGCTCAGCCTCCTGCCCACCACCTTTGCCATGGGAATGGAGTGCTATAAAAAAATCCTATTCATGATGAGTTAATTAATGGTAATTGGAAAAGGGACCTCCCCTATGTAAAATCGCCTTTCTCCATAAAAGAGCATTTAAAAATAATCTGAGGAAAAAAACCACCCAACCAAACCCCACAACACCCTAATGAAGCTTTTGAGTACAAGACCTTAGTTTGCTGGGAGAAGGAAAGTCTCCCCAGCTCCGGCCGTGGCCTTGCTCCTGCCAAACCCCAGCGATGGGAGCAGCTCTCCCCGCACGCTGCCCCGTGAAGCTTCCTGGGCTGCCATGAACCTGCCTGCCCGGCCACCCCTCCTTGCAGCCCGGCTAAAGGGCTTCACCTGGGGATGGGAGGACATGGAGGGGCTCAGCCTTGAGTTCAGGCTCTGGGGACGGTGCTGTGGGGCTGGGGTCCCTACCAGCGGTGCCGCTCCTCCCCTCCTTCCCATCCTTCCACCGGAACTTCATCTCTTTAGGCCTGGTGGAAAGTAAATCCTTTTAATGAGTCAAATAATTTTGGACACGAGAAATTTCCCCCCTCTCCTTTGTAATTAGAGCTGGCCGCGTGTCTAAAATGATCTGCTTTCCAGAGGGAAACAATAATTGAATTGTTGGGTGTCTCCCGAGCTTTGCCGGGCTCCGGGAAGGCTGCGAGGGAAGCTGAGCCGTTCTCTTGTTAGCGTCTGCAATAAGAGCGAGACACCCTAGAATTCAATTACGCGGCTCCTCCAGGAACCGTTATAATTATAACGTCAAGTTGTTTTTTAAAATTTCATAATTACGTTTTAGGATCCTTGCGTGGATGTTTGGGAATGTGCCTGCCCGGCCCTGGCCCCCCGCCCACGCCCTCCTTTGCTGCAGCCTCTTCTCTGCCCATGCATCGCTGGCATCCCACTCCCTGCACCCAAGGGTGCCCGGGGTGCCCTCCCTCTCCATCCCTGTCCCTCGCACCCATCCCACAGCCCCACCCTGCCCTCCGCTGCTCCGTGTCGCCGGGCATCTCTCCTGAGCGCCGTGCCACAGTGTCATGGCACATGATGGTGACACGTCCCTGTGTCGGATCTGTTCAATCCCTCCGATTCCTCTGCCTGCAAAACTGATTCCCACACACGCCTATTCCAGAAGAAAATCAGGAAGAAGCAGATCAGAGTCAACCGTTATTGACAATTTCGTGTTCAGCTAGTTAGAACTGGGTGTCCAATCCTCCCTTCAGTGGCAGCGGAGGGGGGAGATTTGGGGCACGCCGGGCGGTGCTGGGGACCCTAAGAGGGGGGTACTCAGTGACTATGCTGCCTGCAGTCAGGTTGGCATCTTTGCCTTGGAAAATGCAAAAATCAAATATGGAAAAACTGTCCCAATCATTCCTTTTGCAGGTGGAAATGGAAAGCCGAGGGGGCTGGATGTGCCACTGGTGATGCCTCACAAGCCAGGGCTGGGAGCAGCATTGTGTTCGGAGGGTGGCTGAGCTGATTTTAGGCTCTATTTAGAAAAGCGCATCAGGCTGCTCTTC
>NW_010225815.1:2256-17237 GCF_000690775.1 Eurypyga helias
TGCTGCAGAGCCCTTGTTCAGTGCTTCTTCTCTTCCCTGCCCTCACCATCTGCCTGTTGGACACCTGCTGTGTCCGCATGGACACTCGCCCTGGGAAGTCCCTGCCCAGGAACCGCCTGCCCGGGTGCTCATCTGTGCAGAGACCAACCCCGGGCTGATAGGTCCTGGGACTGAGGGAGATCTCCCAGCTGTACAGCACCGCTTGGAAGTATTTAGTGAAGGAGCTGCTTCTGCAAGGTAGGAAAGAGGAGCCCGAGAGAAAGTGCAAAATGACAGAAGAGCAAGAAGACTGAATGGAAGGAAGGTGGAAGAATCATTAGCAGCTTCTCCAAAGAAATGGTGAGCAGGAAAGCTAAGCTCAGTCAGGGAGACTGAGACACAGAGAGAGCATTGCAGCACAACATATTTTTCTTTCCAGGTATGTGCTAAGATCCCAGCATCCTGCCATCAGAGGGATCCATCGAATCCCGGTTTGGGTCTCCTTGATGAACCTGGATGAGACCCGAGGATGTTCCTGTGTTTCATCCAGACCAGTTTCAAGTGTCAAAGTGCGGAGAAAACCTAGGTCACACTGTGGTACGGATGCTTTCTCCACAGCTCCTTGCCAAGGTGGACCAAGTCTCCCCAGGGATGTGCATGGAGTTTGCTGTATGTTGGTTGTGCCATTTTTCTGTAGAGGGAGAAACCTGACCACGTCTTTAGCTCCCCATACCCAGCAAAGAGCCACAATGCCTGGAGCCAAGCACAGCAGGAGCAGGTTGACCTGACTGTCTCCCCTCCTACCCCATGGTCACTGCCAAGAAGGTGAGAGAGCTCCAGGGATAGAGAGATACATCAAAATGAATCCTGGTAAACACTTACGAGTGCTGAGACACAGTTGTCACCGGAATAACCTTCTTTTGATAGGCATCTTGCACTCAGCTGCTCAAACCAACTTCTCCCGAGCTTGTACCCAGGTCCTGAGGAGGCTGGTGCACACCACTGGCTTTATGGACCCCCGTCACTGTCGGACCCCCGAGGCACAGAAGATGAAGAGCACGTCTTGGTCTTTGCAGGTCAGGGCCCGACGCAGCAGTCGTGGCACCGGGATGGGGGAGCGGAGAGGAATACGCAATGACTGTGCTGATTTCAGACTGGGAATAGATTCACTTTTCATTCTCTCAGACAAGCAATTAGAGCCGTCTCCCCAAGCAGTTCCCACCCAGCAAGGAGTTCCAAAATATGAAAATTCTTCCCTTTCATATTATTTTCCAGATGTTCAGTCTTCACTTCCTTTTATTAATGCTTCTTTTGCCAGGGTGACTCATTTAACAATTAGCTTAGGCATAGGGTGTAGCAGCTGTTACAGATATTACCTGTGCCTCTAAGGCAAAGCTTCTTACCGTTGCTTTTTATCCATCTCTCCTTTCCTTCTAGGCCTTTAATAACATGTAAAAATATCTTTAAATTAATGGGAAAATCTGATTCCTCAACCAGGTCAACAGATGGCTCATTTGGACCTGCCTTCAATTAAGCTGGTGGAACATGCCCAAGGAGCAGGCAGGCAAATGTTCTTTCCCCAAATCCCACTGCAGATCGGATGGGAAAGACTCATCCGTCGGCTCCAGTGTGAGGCTATATGTTCTGTCAACCTGGTAACTTTGCGTTCGGACTTCCCACACCTGGCTGCACCTTCCAGGAGATTGCTCCTTCTCATGCCCCTGAGCTGCAGGTGTGATGATGCTGAAGGATCTGCGCCTTGTGGGCTTCAGGGTCTACTTCCAATGTTTGATTGTTGGGCAAAATCCTGAAGCCCTGGTATTTCTCACCTTATTGACACCGATCGACATCTTTGGTTCACATATTAGTGGACACTGAGGGTGGGGTTCAAAACACGAGCCCAGTGCCATCTGAAATGTCCCATGTTGTCCGTGTGGCCATCAGCTGCTGCTCTTGGCTATGGGTCTCCCATGTCTAATCTATTAGCCCCATAGGGATGCCGTGAATACCCTGGGGTGTCTAAAATTATAGTAGATGTTTGTGTTTTGCAGATGGGTCTCACCAAGGGAACCTCAGCTCATACCTTCAAGTCCGTAAGGACCCATTCGTACCACGGCAGGACCCTCATCCCAGCAGCACTGCAAGCTGCTTGAGTAAAGATGAAATAAAAACTAAGGAATGAGGTGGATCTGCCCTGGTGATACCAAGTGCTTTCTTTGCATGAAAAAATCTGATAAAAAACTAAGTAAAATGATCAGGACTGATTATCCTGTTAGATACCATTACTGTCTCCCACTCGCAGCTGATAACTCCTACTTCCCTGTGGTTCTTTTCCTAACATTTTTATTCACTTATTCAACTCATTCCTAGAGAGCTTTAGGTGAGGTGCTCGGGAGGTTTGGCAGGAGGATTACCCAAGGGCTGACCTCCTGCCCTGAGCCATGATGGTCACTGCTGCTCTGCTATGGCTGTTGCTGCCTTCTAAGAGCAAACTCCAGCCCTGAAGCTGCGCGTGATGTTCAGCACATCTCCAGTCCCGCTGACTCCACCTGTGATACACCTCATGTCCCTTGGGTTTGAGTTCTTCCTGGGATCAGGACTTCACTGACTGCACTGTCAGTGCTGAACTAAAGCAAGGAAAAGCGTTTAAAACCAGAGCTTGCAAAGTTCACTGCTGCAGAGTTCTGCATGGAAACGAACGAGCTCTGCGGGTCTGGCCAAGGTCTCTGTTGCACAAGACAGCCCCCGACGTTCTGATTTCTGCCCTGTTTACTTTGCTAATCCTGGGTAAGTCAGCAGGGTGTGTGTTCCTGGCGATTCTTCCTTGGCTCACGCTCTGCATCTCTCTTAGTTTCACAGAGATTTCTGGACTGTGTTGTCTGATCCTTGCAGGGCAAAATTTGGAGTAGGCTTGTGTGACACTGACTGGGATATGTTGCACCTCCTTCCTACACCAGCTCGCTTCACCTCTTCCACCAGCCTAGCAGCACCAAAGTTCCTGGACAAATCAGAGCCTGTTGCTCAGCCCACCAGCACGACTCCACACAGTGCCCAGGCTCCTACGCTACAGGGTCTGGATGCAAGAGCTGAGCAGCACAGACCCCCCTGAGCTGCACAGACCCACCTGAGCAGCTTCACACCAGGAGTAGTCAGGGATCAAAGGCAAGTGTTCTTGCTTTCGGATGACATCAGGTTCAAATTATACCTAGCACTAAATTCAACAATAGGTTGGTTTTTTTATAAAGCAGCAACAGTGCAATAGGTACTGGTATTAAAAACTGAATGATGGCGTGTAGGTTTCAGAGTTAACACACAGTCCGACGTACCCCATCTCCAAGAGCTGCCGTTTGAAATTGCAGCTGTCTCCAGTAGAACATAGCAGCTACGTAGCTGGCACTGCAAAGCTACTCTTCTGAGCCAGGGCAGAACATGAGAGAAAAATCTGTGGGGATTTTGGTTTTTTTAAAAAAAAACCCCTTCCATTCATCTTCTGAAATGCAATTGACAGAACAAGGCAGAGATTCTGCAGAACAACCTGGTTCCCTGCTTGCTCCCCCAGGCACTGAGGTTCAGGGACAAACAGGAAAAGCGAGGGGAAAAAAAGCCTCAAACAAGCCAAGAGTACAGTCTGAGAATGAAAAGGTCCAGGCAGCGGGCAGACTACAGATCCAGCACAGGTCTCCTCTGCCTTTCAAGCCACTGATGGGGTGGCCTGGAGAAGGATGAAGTCTGAAGGGTGATGAAACCACTGCTGAGCCTGGAGGAGGCCGTTTAATTGAGAAGGGGTGCGAAGGAAGAAGAAAGTGATTAACCCTGGGCCAGGAAATAAAAGGCTGATGAGGGTGGCAAGGGAGCAAGTCGATAAAAAGGTTTTACTTAGTAAAAGTGGTCAGGAATTTTTAAAAAACCTTGATTTTGCCAAAAATTGCTGACTTATCAAAACAAAAGATAATTCCTAATCCAATACATTCTTAGGAATTTCTGTAACATGAAAAATAACTGGGGAATAAAAGTTTGGAAATTGAAGTTGCTCATCCCGTTTTTATAAAAAAGCGTGATTTAGAGTTTTGAATTGGTAAAACACTGGACTGTGAACAACCTGGATCACTTTTCAAAGGTCAGAATGTGGTTTAACCCGAGCCAGCAACTAAGCTCCACAGAGCCGCTTGCTCACTCCCCCCTGGCGGGATGGGGGGAGAGAATCAGAAGGGTAAAAGTGAGAAAACTCATGGGTTGAGATAGAGGCAGTTTAGTAGATAAAGTAAAAGCCGTGCACACAAGCAAAGCGAAACAAGGAATTCATTCACCACTCCCCATCCAATGGCAGGGGGGCTGCCACCCCACAGAAGCCAGGCTTCATCAGGAAGCATCCCTGGAGCAGCTGCAGGAGTTGGCCTTCTCTCCCCAGCCCCCAGCCACACCAGGCTGGCCCGGGAGATACTCGCCAGGGCGCTGCTGGAGACGCTGGTCACCTCCTGACCTGGTTCAGAATGATGTAGCCGTGTTTGATTTGTGCGCACAGATGCTGACTTGTAACTGGTATTTCAACCCCTAGGAAACACAGCAAGTTGGTGCAATCTCGGCAGCCCTTCTCTGACATTTAATGTAACACTATCCTAGCATTCAACCTACTTAATACGCAGGCACGACTTAGTGTACTAGAGAAAACATGATTGGCAACTGGAGAAAAATTTTCACCTTCTAGAATTCACGTGAGCTCTGACCCTGTAGGACTTTCTGGGCAGCAATGCATTGATTATAGAAATTATCATCCGTACTTTGTATTCCATCTTTGAAAGCTAACCACATCAGGCCGCAGCACAACCACCACCTACAAACCTTCTCATCACACAGGTTGGCCTGTGGTTTTACTGCATATACAATCCCCCTGGCCGCAGCTGTAGCCCATGAAGACGGATCATCACTGCTAACCGGGTGATCTAAACGCTGGGGAAGGACTCCACAGGAGGTGTGGGGCAACTCACGTGGTGTTTCATTGCCCAGGGAAACCACCATCACCTATTTCTTGACCTTTCAGCTAGAAGAACCTGCCATCAGCCACACCTCTCACAGGCTTCCAAAACGAGGCCCTCAATGATCTCTTACACACTATGCTTTGTGCAATCAGTCCAGCATGTAATGCTTTGTTCCCATGGATTTTGGAGCTACTCGGATGTGCAGTAAGGCAACTGCGACTTAATTTCATTCCTCATCTCAATATGCTCCTGTTGTATTCAGCGAGCAGGCCATGGGCCCTCCTGTGGCTAATTTAGCACCTGCAAATCCCCACGCTGAAAGCCAAAGGCTGAGTAACCTCCTGCACGAACCTGCAGGAACTACGCACAGGTCCAATCCTCATGCTTGCGGGGAAGACTTTCTCCTTTAGAAACTTAGTGCACACTTTCCTATCTCAAAATGAGGCCATCATGTCCTAGTCCTCCAAGACCAGGCCGTTTCTCACAGTTTCTTTTCTAAAATAATATATATGTATATATATTTAATTCCTTTTTGACAAAATCTGAGCAGAGTTTGAGGGAAAGCAATGTACCTGGAGGATCTGGGCCATCCCTCAGATTGGAGCTGTTAACAGCTACCTCCTCAGCTGCCACAGAGCATGTGCTGAAGTTAAGCACCAGCTAAAATCGTTAACAAGCTCCTACTGAAGCCTTCCAAGCCAACAGACTCTGCACTGATATGTCTGAAGATCGATCAAAATCCATTCTACTGTTTCCACCACAAACATAGCAGCTTCTAGAAGTCTGAAATAAATGTTTAAGTGCAGTAAAACTGAAGAGTTATATTTGCAGGGTGCTATCTTCCCAAAATCAGATGATGCGTGTTTTGGAACTGCTTAGCCTTATCAGCTGTGCTTACTCATTCTTACTGTTTGCTCCCCTCAAGACGCTTCAGCGTTTGGTAATCGTTCCTGCAGACAAACAAGCCTCAACAAGAATTTGCACGCTTACCCTGCCCCCTCCGTATTTTGTTTCCAGTTATGAATTTCAGCATCTTGGAAGACAATGGTAGTAAGATTCTGTACCCTGAGTCACATAACCGTAACAAACACTTACATGGCTTTCTCAGCACAGTAGCAAGACTGTTTTTCTTCCACTGCATAACCCAAGCTGGAAACTCTAAAAGCTAATCTCTGAAATCAGTTTAGAAATTGTTTTTTAAGCCACTGAGTATGCATGACTGAGTATTTGTTATGCAACCATAACAACTGTCCTTTTCAGGAAAGATTCCTGCATAATGTGAATACAGAGAATCCAAGGCAAACACGACTTGATCTTAAAACTTTAATAGTAAAAAAAGTGTAAAACCAAACACACTGCTGAAAACTTATCAGTAAGAATGAGAATTTAAGTGTTCAAATTCAGAATAGTGCAAATTTTCTTCACTCCCCTCCTGCCTCTTCCAAACTTCAATCACTTTGGTTAAGATACTCAGAAGTATTGGCAAAAAATGAACTTTTGACTTACATTTTTGGCTGTATTATTTGTAACACAGAGATTTCGTTTCAGTCTTTACAAATCAATCTTAAACACTTCTCCATCAAACAGCTGTAGAGATCACTGTCACCTTTACTCACATCTGGTTTTATAACTGGTTTTGCCATTGGTTTCAAGATGGTTCACAAAACTGTCTCCCCAGCAGGCAGCACACTTCCTACAACAGCTGGGCCGATCCAGTCCTGTTCTGAGAACCTAATTTCTTCAAGTAGTCCCATAAAACGTCATTATTTAGGTTTTTAAAGGTTTCAGGAAGGATCTTATGCCAACAAAATTCCTCTTGATTTACACCAAAGCAAGATTAGAACTGGGGTCTGCTCTGTAATACAGACTCTGTGCTAAACTTCTCCTGCTACAAAAAAGCACAAGCAGCAGTTACAGCATTCCCTTAGAAGAGTGAAAACAACCAGAACACTGCTACCTCGCCTCAGCGTCTTTTTTGATGGGTCAGTCTTTAACCGAGGACTCTAACTACATCTGAAGCCATGTAAGATTGGAAATGAACACACAACAAAGTAATTGCAAAATACAAAAAGGCAAATCCATAAAAGTTTACAAGTACACCATAACCACAAAATTGGAGTATTTCTAAAAATTTGGGTTCAATGAAAGATACAACAAAACTAGCTTTACTAGTTGAATAAATTATTGCTCCATTTGACTCCATGCAGCATTGAAATGAACTCAGAACCCTTTTCTCTTTAATCTCTCATAAGAAATGATCGATATTGAAGAGAACATGAGGCTCAGATTTACTGTACATTGCACTTCAACTTTTAAGACCTAATGCTTGCTATTTAGGTCTCCTGTGGTCTAAGCTATCAAATGAATATGTTGTGCTCACCAGAACTAAGTATTAAGAAACACCAAATGTTTAATGTAGTGACATAAGCACTTTTTTTTTTTTTAAGAAGGCAATCACAGATTGCAAGTTCTATAGGGTTGTGAAAAAACAAGTAGTGATCTCTTGCAGAAACGGAACTGAGAAAACAAGTTGTTTGCTATTCTTCACACACAGTTTCAATCACATTTTAGACCCGCTTCTGTTTCCAATCACTTCAGTCAAAACCCTGACTCAAGCAGAAGCAAGACCAAGGACACCTCTAGGAGGACACTGCAGATCCAAGGAGCTGGGGGCACATACTCAATGGCCAAGCAATGACCTGCCATGCACGTTGTTTTCAGTGACACCTGGCATTTACGATACCTAAGACCTCCTTCAGTGAGATACGTCTAACGTTAAGCAGGAGTATTCTCACACACTTAAAATTCTTACTGAATTGGGGCCAGAACTTGATTCTTGCAAATCTGATTGCAAGCTTCAGAAGTGATGACATTTCCAGTCAGAAGTTCCTGGCAAAGTTCACATTAGAACAAGATTGTCTCTGGTGTTCACCGATCGTACTGAAGCAATCTAGAAATTCCAAACTCACTGACTTCCAACCTTTTGTCCCTCCAACCTCCTCCACCATCAAAGACAGAAACTTAATGCAGCATTACAGGTAAGGACATGATTCCTTCATAAGTCTCCTAAAAGCATTAGTGCAATGCCTTTAATCTGTTTTGATCACTCTTATTTTCAAATAACCCTATTTTTTTTTTTTTTTAAGATTTGGATAAATACTATTCCTATTAAACCATACTTCATCATTGTTAAGCACCATCGATCTACTTCCTTTGGGCACTGATACAAGAGCTTGTAATTAAATTTCAGTTTCAAGGCTTTCAAATACGGCAGCTGCTTCAATAACTTAGGTTGGAATCTAATACTTGGAAAACTGCCACCTAGCCTGAACAGTTGTATGCAACTTGGTGTTAAACTCTTCCAGAGAACAGCCATACGCAAATGCTTATGCGGTAAATCAGGGTAAGATTTCAAAATAAGCAGTTAATTTCACTTGGCTATTCTAAGAGTGGATTAATATTTTTTCCACAAGTCATTTGTGCAGTGAGCCCATAAAGAGATTATTTTTTCTAAATAATCTTCAATTTAAAACAGGAACACGTCTTCCTAATGTTGCTTTCACACTGGCACCATGCTCTCTTCTTCAAAGACTTAGTCGTTGTGTGGTTTCTCTGGAATACCCTATGGATTAAAAAAAGCCCAAACACATGTTATATTTTAATGCCATCTGATAAGTGACTACATTATGCAATATTTTCAGTGATTAAATAGCCAACTAGCTCCAGTCATGCTGACCATGACCTAGCAGACGTGGCTTCTTATAAAAGCTCAAGAAGGATGTGCTCCTTGACCATGAACAGAAAATGTCACTGTGGGTCTGTGCTGCCTCAGTCAGCACATCTGATAAATCCATCTACCAATCACACTGCTTTTTCTAAGACATTGTTAGCTTTCCTCCCTATCCCAGCCTATTTCTTAGCAGAAGGTACACAGTGCTTCACTTAATGGGCATTATTTATTTACTTATTTATTTTTTTAACAGCCCTCTTTCAAACTGTCTTCAAGCATAAGTTGCTTTATTTTCCAATCAAAGTCTGGTATCAGACTGACTTACTCATTTCCCCCTAAGTCCCTTTTCTAGCACGAAACTCTGCAGTATGTCAGTGTAAGAAACTTAACCAACTTTTCTTTAAAACAAAGCCTGTAATACATTCTTTTCATCCTAGAGCCAAAATGCCAATGCATTTGCAAGTACTGAATGTGCTCACAGTTCTGCGGCCTCAAGCAGTTGCAAACAATAGTTATTTGTGAGGTCCCAGTTCTGAATACCACCCTAGTTTGCCAGATGTCAAGTATGTTGGTTATAACTCAAAATGAAGTGTTGCCATCCATTTAACCCAGCTGATGAACACTGACTGAGCAACTTTAGGGGTTATAATGAGCAGAGAGAGAGCTCATGGCAGCAGCGGCACCTTCACCTTTACTTATGAAATCAAGCTGTTGAAAAAAACATTGGATTTCATCCTCAAGCTGACAGCAAAAAAATACCCAACAAAAAAACCCCCAAACAAACAACACTCAAACCCCTCTACTAACACCAGGTTTGCTTAAAGGTAACACTGCACTTGGTTACTGCATGCAAGTTCACTTGAAATGCAGTGACTGAAAAGCAGCAAGCATCTCCCAGCTCACGATGTCTCAGGGACACTTGTCATTCTGCTGCTCCTAATTTATTTTCTAACTGCAAAAGCTAGGCAGGGGCTGAAGAGGAAGCAAAGCAACCTTACACCACAAGAGGATTTTCCACAGGTGCCTCCTTCTACTTTAGATATGCCCAGAAAATATCTACTGTTTGATCTGCAACTGTCACATGCAGCCTAACAGCTCAGGGACTACAGGAAAATACTGCTACAAAAACAACTGGTTTACTCAGGTTTAGTTTAAATAATGCAATATTCCATATTCTTGCCACATTTGCAATGGCTGACAAAACAAACTGATGCTTTTGGGTTATCCCTACAGAAGAAAAACCTAGTAGGCTGAATGCTCCCATTCTGCTTTAGAAGTGGAACTGTTTGATTTTCCAGCACCCAATACGTGACAGTGACTTGTAGAAGTGTTCCTATGAAAATGCTGGGCTTCTCCAAGTTTTTCTGGAGTGTTTTGCCTTGCCAATTTCCCTCTTTCTTTGTAAGGAAGACGACAAGATTGACAGGAAAGTTGTAGGCAGGAGTCAGTCTGATTTTCAGAGAATCATAGAATCACAGCATGGTTTGGGTGGGAAGGGACCTTAAAGATCATCTCGTTCCAACCCCCCTGCCATGGGCAGGGACACCTTCCACTAGACCAGGTTGCTCAAAGCCTCATCCAGCCTGGCCTTGAAGACATCCAGGGATAAGGCATCCACAGCTTCTGTGGGCAACCTGTTCCAGTGCTTCACCACCCTCTCCATGAAGAACTTCTTCCTGTTTTAACTACATTCAGGTGAGATTAAGGTGAAAAGAAATCAAAGGAAAAAATAAAAAGTCCTAGGTGCTTAAATTGACTTTAGCTCCTACTTCTTCACAGCTCCCTTCCTTTGCTTTCCAACATAAGCACAGCAACTGGAAGTACTGCATATGCCAGTATGAAATACAATGTGAACTGTAGCACATAACTGACTATAATTTTATTCTGAGACTCTGCTTGCAATAGCAAAGCTTAATTAAACTATGTTAATGTATCTTTTTTACTTCATGTGAGTGGCAAATTTAAAAAGAGAGAGATTATGCTCTCTTTTACCCCCTGTACGTGGTCCTAAAATACATGCAGACAGTACGTACCACTGGCATGTGAAGGGGGAGTAGTGAGCTTGTATTTTAAAGAACCTCAGAGCAAACCAACATGGACTGTGAAGTTAAGATTGTGCCTGTGGTCCTGGGAAATCTGTAACTTGCTATCAAGTCAGCATGGAAGAGAAACCTCAAGAACAGGAGTAGATTTGCCTCATGCTTCCTTTTTTTTAAACCACCTTTTCTACAATTGGCTATTGTTAATTCAGTGTAACTGAGAATCAATACTAAAGAAATTGATCTCTAGTGGTAACCAGCGGTGGTCAAGCAACATGGCTCTCTTGCCAGCACGCCTGTCCATCTGCAGGATCAGGTTCAGACTATCCACATTAGAAGTGCATTAGCATCCATACACTGGGTTAGCAAGGCTAGGCCGAAGAGACTGAAAGCCTGTTCCAGGAGAGATCGCCAGCTTTAGCCTAGTCTTTTTACTTACTCAAGGTTCAGTCCCAAAAGGCACTCTCCTCCTTCCTAAACAGTTCAGGGACTCCCAAGTCTACAAATGCTCTTCCTTCAGTAAAAATTAAAGGCACCTAAACCACAGCAGCCTTAGATAAGTGAAATACTTGAAGGATGTTTTCCAGGATAAAGGGCTTGTGTAGGAAAGAAGTCAGAAGTTAAATCGATAGAGTATTAATTATTACTATCCATCACTGTCAGAACACTTCACAACCAAGCCGTAGGCTGATGTGCAAGCGTACAGCCAGGCTTAATCTTAAGTATGCTACAAGGAAATGATTCCCTAAGAACCTAGCAAATGAGATAGTCATTTACACTGCACTATCCCATATATGGACTGATACTTGAACTACATCTTAAGTGACCAGAAAGAGCGTATTTGATTCTAGAGTGGTGGAATTTAATGCTACATAGGGACACTTCCTTTCATCTACATAACAAAAATGCTTTACTGAATAAATAATAAGAGAAAGCCCATATGTGTCTCAGTTTTCTAGCTAGTTAAGATGTTAATTCAAAGTACTGATGGAGCAAGAGCGATCAATATTCTCACCAGAAGCGGCATACTGATTCCAGTCTTATTTAGGCTGTTGCTGGAAAAAGTTAAATGCAGAAGATACTCACTTGTTAAGACAATTCCCACTCTACTGGCAACGCAGGTTATACGCTTACATTTCAACTCTTGGGAAGATATCTATTTATCTCTGTCAATCTGTGAGTCACACCCTTAAAGGCATAGTTTGTTCTTGGATTAACAACAGTGGAATATATATGGGCTGTTAAAGGAAATGCTAATTATGCAGTAATTACCATAGCCAGTTGGCGTCCTATGTTTCCTACAGTCACACCTCCTGAGAAAAATATACATGGAAGCCAAGAACGGATGTAAAGAAAATCTGGGGATGTATACCTAGGAAACAAAAGGAAGTAAGTTAGAGACAAGTTATTATCATCACCTTACATACTGTTAACAAGATGCTATATAATTCTCCCCCTGGGCCCAAAAAAAAACCCCCAGTATCGCAGAAAAAGAAATAGGGAGACAAAATGAAGTCTGTTAACTTAATAAGCTTCTAAAACCCTATGTCCTAGCCAGCTAAGTTTAGAAATTCTTTCTCCCAAGAGCCAGTTAGTGATACACCAAGCCAGAAGCAGTTCAGTTTGCTGAGCTGTTACCATTTCAACGTACATCCCGATTTGTCTGCTCCCCACCCTCCACCCCAGTGCTCATGCTGATCATTTGGAACAATCAGACAACTTTCTGCCTTAGACAAACAAAATGTCTTATTATAAGAACATGCCCAATGTGTTAATAACCAACTTAACTAAAACCAGGTGCATGTGCAGTGAAGACAAAAGAGCTGAAATAGTATTTTAAAAGCTTAACTTACTGATAAACACCATTATATACAAGAAACTGGGTTATCAGAGTTGCTACAAAGGCTATTGTAATTCCAAGTCCGAGGCCACTTCTTGAGCGATCAAATGTCCACCAAAGACCCAGTGATAAGGCTGCTAGAGTCAGGGACAGCTGGACGTTGTTTGCAAAATCTAGTTTCTGGGAAAAGATGTTAAGGACAATCCTTTTAAGTCTGCAGACATCCTGCTCCTGAAACCAAACAAGGGAGAACTCAAACTGAAAGCAAGCATGATTCTGTATCTCTGAACACAGTACGTTGAGGATCTGGTTTTCAGACCTGCCAAGCAATCATAGTTCTTGCTGACTTTGACTGTAGTGGCAGTGCAAAGGCAACAATTTTTGTCACACTGAGCATCTAAAGAATATATGATATTGTAATATATTTAACTTCTGTGGATTTTTGTCTCAAGTAACCCAGTTATCCCTGCTGATTTAGGTTTTCTGATCAAACCATCTTTATTCAATACACAGAACACTCTTAATGAACAGTGCAGTGCACCTCACTAATTAACTGTGTTAAGTATCAGATGTAGACAACAGAGATAGAAATAACAGCTTACACTGTTATACTTGCAGTTAAACTATGTCATCTATACTTCCCCCCTCCCAGAACCAACCCCCAACTACTTTCAAGTGAACTGTGTTGTCTTGAAGTAACCACTACAGTGTACTGCAGGTCTCACAGAACTTTGTCCCTGCCAGCAGCACCATCCTTACCTTTGTAATTCTCCCAGATGCAGATGGGAGAGACCGTTTCATGACAACAGACTAAGCACATTGAGCAACAACATCAACTAGTTCAAGGATACAGCACTTGCATGGTTAATGCCAACGAAAACTGCTATACACCGCATTACGCTGGCCCACTCTCTCTTGAATTTGTGTGGTTCCCCAAGGTGGCTGTCAATGCAGGGATACAGCAGGCCAACGACAGCTGCAAGAGAAGTAACACTACTTGTACTAACTGTTATACAATGACTACTTCAACATTACTAAATAATAGTTTGGCAAATAAGTGCTTGACAAAGTGGTGAGGTGCTTATCATACTACTGTAAGCCTGATAAAGAAAAAAACAATTATTGCCCTCCCTTCAGAAAATAACTCCACTCTAACAAGCAATATTCTCTTTGAACCTTTAAAGCAGAGATAGATACCTTAACATCGCAATATATGACTTCAAGCTCCTTTTCTCCCATGAGCATGTCTCACTTGACAACCTGAACAGATGCTTGTTTTGTACCAAAACCAAAGCATAACATAAAGCTTAATTATACTGAGGAATGGAACGTGTATTTATTGCTCACGCGCCGGGCAGACACTTTTACAAGCTTGACTCATCAGCAATGAATCAGGCCCTGAGTTAAACATTTGCTTGGACTCAAAAGTTTCTTGGCAGAGCTGCTTTCTCTCCTCCTGCTGGGCTGTAAGTCAGCCTATGCTGCCATCCACATCAGAGGAATTTTGATACCAAACAGAAGCAGAGCTGATCTTAAAGAAGCACCTGCCACAAATCATATTTTTCAGGGAAAAAACAACTACTCATGCTATTAACCAGACAAAGTTTTTATCCTCATATACCATTTTCTCAGCCTTATCAGTCTGCAAATTGGTTGCAGAAGAAAAACATAGGGTAGTGTTAGCTCAGCTGCTAGCACAAACATTAGATGAGTTTCATTCTTCTAAGCCTTGCAACTCTATGCGTTGACATCAGTGTCAGGGTTAGACATGCTGCTTTAACCACATGTAACATCTGTTTCTTTCACTTTTTTTTCCTCCTTAAACATGTAAGAGGAATAACTTCTATTTAAGGAGGCTAAAAGACATACCACTGTGAAAAACATATGATCTGATGCTGAAACTGCTTCACTATTTTGATGACAGTTACCAGGACTTTTACCTTATGAAAACAGCTAAATGCCAAAGTTTAATGCAACAGTGACAGGACTACGAGACCTCTCATTGACAAAGGGTACGCTCCAATCTCTTTTTACTACTCAGTCTATCATTCATTCAAGTTTACAGTTTATCATTCATACTCCCTTACTGTGAGATAAAAGTACCACATGACAGTATCACTGCATTAAAAACAAATTATGTAAGAGTTCGTTAAAGTACTTTCAATACAAATTAAAAAAACCCAAAACAAAACAGTGGGTTTATTTCCTAAGATTTAACTCCTTTTTAATCCTCCAACCCTTCGTCAACGCTTTGTTTTGACAAGGGGTGGGGGGGGAGCCGGTATGCAGCGGCTAAATGCCGGCGGCTGCGCCAACCGCACTGAGGCCGCGGGGTTCCAGGGGCCGTTCTGCAGGCAGGTCCGGAGGCGCTGCCGGTTGCGGGAGGCGGTGCGCGGGGAGCAACGGGCAGCGGCGGC
>NW_010225816.1:0-35236 GCF_000690775.1 Eurypyga helias
CCAAACTGACAGACCTTTCTTGAGGCTGAATCTGTTACTGAGGTCATTTGGTACTTCTTGAGAAATTATAAGGTGTGGTTTTTCTTTTTAATAAGCTTGATGTGAGTCATTTGTAAATCAGGAACTGTGTATTGCCTGTTGTCCTACTGACTCTTCCCTGTCACAATCTCAAAACATTCCTATGGTGCAGTAGAAATTGCACTGACTTTTCAAATGTATTTCCATGTAATCAGAATGTTTGTGTTTTATGAGCTTCAGTAGCTGTTATTTTAAAATAAATCAACCTTGTTCCATAACATGCACATTCATATCTGTAGGATCATAAACCCAAACTTCCCGTTTATGCTCTGGCACTGCAGTGTTAACAGTCGGGACAATAGAAACCCATTTCGGGTTTTTTTGAGTGACACTGGAGTCCTTTTTGCAGTGCTTGATAGGACACTCTGCCAATCAAACTTGTAAAACCATTGAAGTAAATGGACTTTGGAAATTTTTCTGCTTACAAGCAGCTTCATAGACTTCATCTGAGTTCTCTATACAAAGGGACACTCCTTGGATTGGGACTGTCCGAACAGCCAGTTCCCAAAATGTTTGAACTGTATCAATGATTTGGGGCACCAAAATTCTCTGAGGACCTGGTGAATCCTCCCTTCTACTTACAGTGAATTTCAGCTGGAGGGGCTAGAGGAAGATTTCAGCTCCTCGAGGGTTGGCTTTGAGTCTTTATGCTGCTTTTTTAAGCAGCAGCTTTCCCTTACCTTTCCCTTACCTTCTGGTTTTCTCCCAGGATTATTCATAGGTTCAGCAGTGACTGTTGGATTCCAGGACATAAACCATTGCATTTTGCTGTGTGTAAGAAAACATTTTGTGTAATGTTTAGAGTTTCATGTACAACACAGTCAAATGATTCTAGGTTTTCA
This sequence comes from Eurypyga helias, assembly GCF_000690775.1. NCBI lineage: Eukaryota > Metazoa > Chordata > Aves > Eurypygiformes > Eurypygidae > Eurypyga > Eurypyga helias. Next base: position 921 of record NW_010225816.1, read on the forward strand.
GAGAGAGAGCATTCTTGATAGAAAATTACTATGATTTGTGTAGGGCTTAATCCCAACAGTAGCACAATCAGCAAAATGTAAAACTTCAGCCTTCCTTTCTCTCGTATAAATTCTTCATAACCACTCGTATCTGGAAGCTAATCAATAAAGAGCTTTCTCCTGCGTGCTGGGAACAACGAGTAGTCTTAATAATGTGGGAAGTGAATGGTTGTTGACATAAAGGTAATTTCAGTCAATGGAAGCTAATATATTTTTGCAAGATTCTCTTCATATGATAAAAAGAAAGGGCATGGAAAAGTTTAGCTAGGAGGAGAGAGTTTAGCTAGGAGAAGAAAACAAAACCCATAGTTATTAAAATAGTGTCAGCAGTTTGGATTTTTTTTTAGTCAGAACTGTGTTTGAGTACTAGATGTCTAATTAATTTCAGAAGATATTAATAGGTCACATATAATAAAATCAACCCAATTTAATAAAATCTTAACCCTTTTATAATATAACTTCAAATGCAAATTGCATTCAACTGCAAGAAGGGAAATAATGTCCCAAAGGCATTTCAATTAATTGCTGTAGTTAATTACACTCATAATTTTACTTGTGTGACTAATTATAATCAGGTTTTATGGGTGTATGTGCATTGATTTCTGATACTAAAAGCCCCAAACAGCAGGTTATTTTTAGGAAATATATTTAAACTTCTTAATGAAAAGTGCATGTTCCCATTCGCAGCGGTTGACTTGAAGGAGTTGTGTTTGTGTTCAGAAAGCGTTTGGAGGGCACCAAGAACTGCCCCAGCTTTATCCCCTGTGGCTGAGGAGGTCTCCTGATGCTGCTGCTCCGTTGCTCGTCCTCCCAAACGTTGCCCCGTTGCGGCAGGCTCCGCAGGCAGCCCAAAGCTGCTTCTGGGGCCGTGCCTTCAGGTGCCGTGTTTGCTGCCGTGTCTCTGCCACCCCAAGCCCTAGGGCTACGATACCTGAAACGTGGTGGGGAAGGCAGCGACGGGCTGGTTTGTTCCCCAGGATGGGCCCCGGGCAGATGGCTGCAGCAAGGTGGTCGCCGGGCTTGTCGGGCTCCCCTCAGCCTGGCTGGAAGGGACCCGGGAGATGGTGGCCAGTAGCAGGTGAGCTCTGGGGGCCCAACCCCTAGCCTGCCACCCCTGCTCTGCTGAGAGGGTCTTTTTTCTTCCCTTTTTTCCTTATTCTCCCCCTTTTTTCCTTCCAGTTCAGTTTTTAAGCGGCAGGGCTGCTCTGCCTGGCATCTGAACCTGGTTTTGGTCCCAGCGGGTGCCGCCACTCACCCACCCGCCATGCTGCCGTGCCCACTTCAGCCAGGCCATGGCCCCAGCCTGGCTACGCCGCTGCTTCCCACGGCCTGTCAGTGGCAAAGTGGGGAGTCAGCCCTGTCTACAGGGATTAACAGACGGGGCAATAACGGAGGAAAGCAGGGTGCACAAAGGCTTGCCAGGCCGAGCACTGCCCCGGGGTGTAGGATGCCTCAGAACAGCATCCTGGCTGCTTTGGCTCCTTCCTTACGGGTGCATCTCCTTGTGTTGAAAGAGATGCTTTCATAAGGCTCTGCAAGCAGCTAGAGATGCATTGGAGGAGTGAGGTGGGGTTTAGGTGCTTCGTGTGGAAGAATCCGGCAGGATTATGATTGGCCACATCGTTCCCTGTGTCTGGGGGAAGCAGCCCATAAAGCCGGGCAGCATGATCCGAGCCCACCAGTCCCAGTTTCCTCATGTGTATTTCTTTTATGTATCTCAGCTGGAGTTTTCTTGGCTTTTCCACAGATACGTATTCATTTATTAGTAAATCCTACTTTTTTTTTTTTTTTCATTTAGATATGATTTTCTCTTGTATGAAACTTCTTCCGCAGCCGCCTCTGGCTGCTCAGAGCTACCAGGGCATTTGTTTCTCTGGCACTGAAATGTCTCTAAACCCCATGTCATTTGTAGTGCTTATTGGAAGGAAATCACCACGTCAAGTTTTAAGAGAGCCACGCATCTCTAAGAATTGTTTTCGTGGTGGAGAAGGTGCAAGGTGAAAGGAGGCAGTGGGCCTCCCCATCTCAGGATCAGAGGTGGCTGACCTTACACCTGGTACTAACACATTTATTAGCTTCCCAGGCGGGTTTTGAAGTCTAGGTGGGCTCTCAGCATCCTTTTTTGACTACAGGTGGATGGAGGCTATTTTACATGGGTTTGCTATATGATATCTGTTTAACAGGTATCTGGGTGCTGTCTTCCCTGTGAAATCCACTTCTGGATGGGCAAGGGAGGAAAGGAAAAAGCAAAAAGCTTTATCCTTTTCTCCATGCGGTCACGGAAAAATAATTCCATGCAGAAGAAAAGTGAATTTGACAGGAGCTGACCATACAAAGAAGCTGGCAAGTTTGTTCAAGTTCTTTGTGGATAATGTAAATATATTTCTTGTGAGTAACGGCTACATTTCCTTGTCCCTTTCTGCTTCCTGAGAAAATGTTTTGCTGAAAACATACTGTATTAGTTTTTTTGTCTTTTGTGCCTGCCTGTCCTGTCATCGTCCCCTGCTCCCCTACTGATTGTCAGATGATTGTGATAAGAATGAGGCTGGGTCTATGTTCATAGAATAGAATCGTTTGGGCTGGAAGGGACCTTAAAGCCCATCTAGTTCCAACCCCCTGCCATGGCCAGGGATACCTTCCACTAGACCAGGTTGCTCAAACCCTCATCCAGCCTGGCCTTGGACACTTCCAGGGATGGGGCATCCACAGCTTTTCTGGGCAGCCTGTCCCAGTGCCTCCCCACCCGCTGTGGGAAGAACATCTTCCTGATGTCCAATCTAACCCTCCCCACTTTCAATTTAAACCCGTTACCCCTTGTCCTGTCACTACAGACCCTTGTAAAAAGTCCCCCCCAGCTTCTTTGTAGCCCCTTCAGGTACTGGAATGTGCTATAAGCTCTCCCCGGCGCCTTCTCTTCTCCAGGCTGAACAAGCCCAACTCTCCCAGCCTGTCCCCATGGCAGAGGGGCTCCAGCCCTCGGAGCATCTTTGTGGCCTCCTCTGGACTCGCTCCAACCGGTCAATATCCTTCTTATTGTTGTGGGCCCCAGAGCTGGATGCAGAACTGTAGGTGGGGTCTCACAGGAGCAGAGTACAGGGGGAGAATCCCCTCCCTCGACCTGCTGGCCACACTTCTCCTGATACAGCCCAGGCTTTCTGGGCTGCCAGCATATGGCAGATCTGCTCCCTCACCTTTCAGACCTCTGAAGGCTTGCACTGATCCAAAACTAGGAAAGGATTGCTTTTTGGATGCATTATACAGCACCATGTAATCTCCATGAGATTACAGGAGATGATTACAGAACCATGTAATTTACATGTAATCATGTAAATATGCCAGCCTGGCATATTTTTAGAAATGGGGAGGAACTAGTGAAGTCTGGTGAGACCCTTATTGCTGTTGGACCCTATGGTGAATGGACCGTACCGTGACAGCCGTTACAGGTGAACCCTGAACCAAAATGCAAGCTACTTCCAAAGGACAGAGTTCTCACGAGCAAAGCTAAACTTTGATAATCTTCCAGAATGGTTTGGTCTTCGCACTCTTGAACACGCTCAGTCCATAGACCTGATTTTCCACAATCCAAATGCTCGTCTACCTCTGACTTCATTCAGACTGATAAAGTCCCTGCTTGTCTTTTTTGTTTTAAACCTGAAACATACCTCTAGTGAATTTTAGTTTCCAGCATTGTTTCATTTTCTATCGTACTCTAGTTTTCAGTCACAGAAGCTAAGCAGTCTTCAACTCTGGCTCCAACATATGTGAAATGTATTAGCAAAGTTTTGTGTTAACTTTTCTGTATGTGGAAAAACACCATTCTTTGTGGGTCTTTCTAAATATCTCCGTTCCTTCCTCCACCCTTTCCTGTATTACCACAGCTTGGCTATTGGTTCTTCAGGAGTTACCGTTGTTTCCTAGTGTCTTCATAAGAATTTTCACGCCATATGTAGCGTAGACAAAATTCTTGAAAATCACTGCTTGAAGTTACCTGTGGAACAGCAAATTACTTTTCCATAACTATCTTCACAAAAGAAAACCAAATGTCCGCCTTCAAGACTTCCTGTCTTTTGCTGGTTTTTAAATCAAATAGATTTTGCTGTAGATTTGTATTTATTTACTGCATTAGTACTAGACCTGTAATTGTCACGTCCTGCTCCAGAACAGAATGTGTCTGCCTGGTTGCGTAGGGGTGTCTCCAACAAAGAACAAATTGAACTAGACCACTGACACAGATGGTAGCATTTCCCTCTTCCTCACTGGCATAAAATTCAGATTCACTCATGTGAAGTAAAATCTCCAGATGCCTGTTGACATCAGAAACATCCCAGTGTACTGCAAATCCCTCCCTCATCCCCACCCCCCAGATGCAAACCCAACTGTAAACCTTGTGAAGAAAATAGGGGAAAAAAAGTCACATTCCTTTTCTGAATGAGTCTTGTGTGGATTCCCCTTCAGCAAGGATGAAAGAAAGAAAAATACAAGGCAATGAAAATATACGTCTCTGGTCAACTTTAATCTTTTGTTTATGTTGGCTTCTCAGAAATTTTTCAGTTAGCTAAAAATACAGTTGAAGTCTTAATCCTCTAAACTTGAAAAGGTGAATTTACTTTCCCATATTTTACATTTTAAGCTTATATTATTGATTGTTAAATATGAAAATAATTTCCCCCTTGCTTTTTCTCCTTCGGTGAGCTGTGGTTAGTCTCACTGCTATGATTTTCCTGAAAATGGCCATATAGCTGCAGCATAAAGCCATATCTGCAAACATTGCCCTAAAGAAACAAATACAAGTCTGCTAATATGAGATCCCATTTGATGTGGCCAAAATCTAAAATTCTAAAAGAAGCTGTAACTTGTTACGTGGCATTAGCCAAAGAAAACTGTTATCTGTCTTCAGAAAGAGAACTGGAATAATATACAAAATCCCAATTCCCCATATATTGAGATTTTTCTGTAAGTAATTAAGTGACATCTGAAGAAATCAGTTCAAATCACAAGCTTCTTGGGAAAACCATGAATCTTAACCATAAATGAAACTTCTAGAATGTGATACTGGAAAGAGCCATTGCTTGACCTGCCCCATTTGATTAGGCAAATGAAAACAGCAAAGCATGATCAGAGACTCCTGCTTCAAATTCAGCCCTCCAAAGAGAGGGAATTTCCACAGATGTGCACTTGGTACATGTGGTTGAGCTTCCCTTTTTCATTCTGGCGCATCATACTGGCCGTGGGCGTCCCAGAGACGGATGCTGTACTTGGCGGAATAAACAGGCTTCATAGAGAAACCTGAAATTCGGAATCAGTAGATTACATTAAAGGAATCCAGTATCCTTATCTAAAAATTAACTGTAGATACTCTGGAGGAAGAAGGGAGGGGGCACTGTTAGTAGAGATGAAATTTGTCACATATCCGTCACTAGGTAGGATGAGCCAGATGTTGCTTGGTTGTGTGAGCATTTTTTCTTTGCTCTGTATTGCACCTTCATGTAGGGATGACAAGAATTACTCCACATGTTACTGTTTTCCTGATTCGCAGTGTTGGATGTAAATATACTCCAAACAAATTCCTTCATAGGCACTTAAAAACAGATTCCTCTTGAAGGTCCTCGGTATAGCTTGTACAGTGTCCTTCCAGTGTTGTTTTTAAAACTCCAGGCTTACAGATAATCCATCCTAATATTTTCTTTAAGTGTTGGGGTTGTTTTAAAATTTGAATCTTCATAGCTTTCTCTTACAGGTCCTTTGAACTCGTGTGATTTAGTGCCATGGGTTTCATTTTATTTGAGAACAGCAGCAGAAGTCCTTGGTTAGTGGCTGGAGGAGGACAAGGTTACATTCTCTACCGAGATATGATCCATGAGTTGGTAGTTAGAGAGACTACTTGATACAAAGAACCAACAACAGCGAAAAAAAACCCCAACAACACCCTTCAAAAAGCCCAGAACCTTGAATGAGGTGAGCATTGTTCACTGGAAAAGAGAACTCAGGATGTACGTAAGAAGCGTGACCAACATCAGAACCCCAGTGGTTGGCAGGAGGATGCTGGCACTGGACCAGTACACCTTTCGCTCGTTCAGAAACTGAACAGGCCGGAAGTTTTCGACCATGTAAGTTGAGTTTTTCCCATTGAAGTGGACTGTTGAAAATTGAGAAATCTGTATACATAGAAGAAAAAAAAAAATAGATCATTAAATCCTTTTTCCATGGAACATTGGAAATTGTGATATTATGAATCTGCAGTGTCTCACCCCTTTTTCAAAGTGAATGGTATTAAAACTTGCAGGAAACAACGTGATGGAGGCTACTGCCAGAGGTCACCAACAGATGACGACTTTTAGCCTTGGAAATCATAGGGACTTCCTTTATGTGTGAGCCAAACGCTTTGTCCAGCTCAAGGACCTGGTTACACCAGTCCTCTTGACGCACACACTCCTGTCCTTGTCCATCTCATCACAGTGACACAAAGAGGACTAGGATTTCTTTCCTTGCTTCAAATTTCTAACTGCTTGCAGTGTGATGCTGGCCCAGAGCAGGCAGATGCTCGCTCCTGTGTACTGTGCTGTGCTGACTTGTGTGTGCCTGAGCATTGCCCTGTAGCTGAAGTGATTGTGAGTACGCTGCAGGTGAGGAGCTAAAATAGAGCTGCTGGCTCTCAGCCAGGCTGTGCTGACTAGTGGTATTGCTGAGAGGCCGCTCCAGGACATCCGAATGTTGTCATCATGTACTCTGTCAGCTGAACATTCTGCAGTTTGGAGGCAGTCATGATTCAATCTCCTATTCCTCTCTGTAGGACAAAAATGGGTTGCTTAAAGCTGATGCTGATAGACCTGAAGTTTGGATTTTGGAGTATCCTGTTCTGGTATCCAAATGCTTGTGACAATAGGAGGAAAGGAGTGAAATCTGGGGGTGAGCAGATGACCACAGTGGAAGTGCTGCTGACGAAATGCTGAGCTAGATGCTTACCTGGGGTTTTTTTTTTTGATTTCTTTTCACATTGTCATTTCCCCTTCCTTCCCCTTTCCTGCCATTTTTTGAGAGATGATTTAATGGGGTCAAAAACTGGCACTGGGGATTGTGCTTAGGCTAATGCCAAGCAAGTGTGTGTGTCATGGGAACAAAGCAGTGGAGCAGACAAGAAGTCACAGAATCACAGACTGGTTTGGGCTGGAAGGGACCTTAAAGCCCATCCAGTTCCAACCCCCCTGCCATAGGCAGGGACACCTTCCACTAGACCAGGTTGCTCCAAGCCTCATCCAGCCTGGCCTTGGACACTTCCAGGGATGGGGCATCCACAGCTGCTCTGGGCAACAACAAGTCTGTGTTAAGGTGTGTGAGTGAGCAGGCAGCAAAATAACCGTAAGCAGACCTGTCCCTCGGTTACTCACCTGAGTAATACTGAGTTCAATGGGCTTCTCAAATATCGTCCAGATGACACCCTCATGGCAGTCGGGAGTGGTGAGGGAGCCCTCGTACCGATAGTACCTTCCAAGGTCTTCCTCAGGTGGGAGTAAAGAGCTCAGAGGCAAAGGCTCCATCTGCGCTGTTTGCCCTAGACAAACCACGTGGAAATACTGCGTGTAACAAGCCTGGCTGCAGGGATTGCTCTCACTCCTCTGCTCATGGGGCTGCTGCTCGTGGCTGGGTAAAGCCTCGCCCCACGCACACCTCCCACGCCGGCTGGGGCAGCCGCCCGGCACTGCTCGTGAAACCCCCGACTGCAGGACCCCGCAGAGCGCAAGTTGCGCACAGCTCTTGTGTTAGCACTCCCTGTGGTGTTCTTCTCTCTTTGCTTCCTCCTGCAGGAGCAGGAATACTCATCCTGGGACTGGGGGTGTTCTTCACTGCAAATATGGAGAACTAGATTGTCTCCCACCTGTGTTGCTGAGTGCTTGCTTATCTTTTGGCTTTGACTTTCAAGCAACACTACAGTAATTAGAACAGGATTGGACCATGAACTACGTGGTAGTACATGTGCTCAAAATAAATACACATTGCGTTTTGACCAAGTGTCTTACCTTTGTATTTGACATTCTCTAATTCATTTATTAGAGTTACATAGTTTTTATTTTCTTCTTCAACCTGAAACAGAAATATTTTCGTTCCAAATCATGCATTTCTCAACAACTCGTTGCTTTAAATCAATTGTGAATAAACCAGAAAAGAACCACAAGGCTAAAAGATATCAGCAAGCAGAATATAGAAAAGGGGGGAGGGGCTAAGTGCTGGCACTGAATGCCTGCAGAGGATAGGGAGGCTTCGGTCTTGGACTGCTGTAACATTAATGCAATGGATCATGCAGTCAAATTGCTGGTAGGTTTGAGACGGGCAATTAAAATTTTGGCTACCTACCTTTATAAAAAATGCTAACACAGCCACACCATCTGCGTTTTTCTTGGCTTCTGTTATATCTGAAACGTCTTCTCTTATGTGGACGACATGAAGCTGTAACACAATAGTCAAGGGCAGTTATCCGTTCCTTTGGCTGTACGGTTCGTTGGTGTCAGCGCAGCCTGGCTGCTTCTCTGCGCTTCCGCTGCAGCGGGGCCGGAGCTGCTCTATTGCTCACGGGCAGCTCGAGGCCCTTGACCTGAGGCAGGAGCTGTGCAATAAGTGGGCTATAATTTGAAACATCACTCAGCAGTGATGGTACCGTTTCATACCTCTCCCCAGAAGGAGAAGCGTTCTGTGGGCTGCTGCAGCCCTCAGTTTTCAGCCTGTGCATTGAACCAGGCAGATCTGTACATCATGGTTTGAAAGGGGGGCGGTTGCCTTCCGTGAGTGTCAGCCCTGGCGACTTGCCTTGACTTGAAGAGAGGTTTTTTTGGTTGCATAGGTCAATTCGCGGTTGCACTCCCAGAAATGAATATATGATCTCAATAAGCAGTCTGAGTGTGCCATCAGACTGTATAGACTTTGAAATGTTTCTCCTCACAAAAGGCTATATATTTCCAAATTTGTTGTCTGTCCTGTGCCTTTGCTATGCAAAACTAGCGTGTTTTCCTTTGTGTGCTGGTTAGCAAGCAACGTGTCCTCAGTTCTTTATTTCCACAGTTGTTTCATAACAGAACTAGCCAATAATTTTTGTGCAACTGCATCTTAAAAAGCCAGAGTTCTTGAGTAAAAGCCATAATCAACAGTCTCACCTACCTCCATGGCTTGTTTTTCTCCATCTATGCTGTGCTCCGACCCAGGAAGGTATTGCTGCACACCTTGTACTCCCCAGTGCAAATGAAATTCTACCGCCTTGTATTTTCTTCCCAGCGCTCCACCTCCAATTTTAGGGAATGTGCTTAATGTTACTTTAACTGGGGAAAACAAATAATTTGTTTTAAATAAGATAATAATCAGATCATACATTAATAGTATGTGAGAGTAAGGATGTACATGTTCTTGAGATTCAAATTTATCGTTAAGTTCTGGCTTGGGTTTTCATACTGAGCATTCCAGAAGTTCAACTCTGCAGAAGCTGAACCCTTACAAAATGCTAGCTGAGATTAATTTGAGATGAAAAGGAGAAACATCATAGCCTACTTTCCAGTAATATGCAACAGCATTTGGGCATCCTTCAGTGGCACAGCACTTGGAGCTCCTGTTCCCATTTCTACCTAGGATTTGCTCTGTGAACTTGAATGACTTGTGTAGAGCCTCATTGAGGGGGGGGTGAGCTACCCATTACTGCAGCCGAATAAATAATAACAAACAAAGTTAGTTTGATGGTACTTGTTTGCCTTCCTAAAATGGAGGAAAAGGACAGAGCGCTCCTTTGGATTGTTCTGGGGTAAGGGTTTTATATAATTTTATGACATCCACTGATATGGCCTTTGGAATATCATCAGTTAATTCCATTTTGAAGAAAGCAGGGTAGTAGACTGTTTTTCCTTGATTGCACCATAGGGATTTGTTCACTGCCATTATAACTGCAGTAGTTATGCTACTTACACCTTTCAGAAGACCCTATATTCCTTCATTTTTTTGTCTAAGTGAACACCCTCAAAGTATTCTTAAAAGCAAACTTGGTCACAGTTTATTTGGGTTTTAAGCATTTTTTAGTCTCCTGGTCTGCACTGTAACATTTGGTTTAGGCAGAGTTTAAAGATACTCTGTTTTAATTTAGTGTTGCAACGTAAGCCTAAGTATCAAAATCATTATATCTGTTTAATGTGATGCTGGATCTGTTGCTAACAGCAAACCAAAATTTTCTTAGGAGATATTTTTCTACCTCTAAATCACCATCACTTTCTGTGCTTGAGACACTTGGGATATATTTTTAAAATTTACTTAAGACCCCTATATTAAGCACAGTACTTTTCTTTCCTTAGGAAAGATTTTTTTGACCTGGATTGAAGCCCCAGAGATTTTATTTCTGTCCTGAATTCCAAATGGACTGGAAGCTTGTGTGAGTCGTTCAGTTATTTGAGTTTTTTATCTGTAAATGGATCAGTGACATATCGTGGTTGGCTTTGTTTATTTAGATTGTAGGACCTTTAAGACACTGACCTTTGCTATCTGCACAGCATCGAACGTAATGATAGTCTAATCTCACGTAGAGCTTCTAATTGCAGCTGTAATGTAAGCAATAACAGTTCCACTGTTGTACTCATTGTAGCATGGGAATTGGTTGCCCTCAGAAGGAAGAAATTTGAAAAGCCCAGACTGAAAACTTAATCCTTTTGTGTGGTTGGGAAGGATGAGAGTTCTGACCAGTCCTTATGAATGCTAATTTTTGTGTAAAAGGTATTTCTATGCACAGCGACTGTAATACTGAGATTCTAGAATATCATTCTGTAATGGGAAAGCAAAATATACTGGTGAAAAGTGAAAATGTCTTTTTCTTATGGTCTGTCATAATACTGATGTTTGAAACCAGTATATATTTACATTTTTTTTAAAGTAATGAAAATTACATTTAATCTACATTTTACATTTAAGTAATGAAAACATTTTAAGTCATGAAAATATTTGCTACTTGCAATTTTCCGTTTTAGGGATTTGGCAGTTAAAACACCCCATCTAAGATTTTAAGAACACCTATAGATATTTTTTTTTAAAAGTACAACAGATTTATTTTTAATGTTAAAGTAATTTAGCATAATATTGTTGGAGCATCACCACTAGTATTGCCCTTAGTGAAGAGAAGTGGAGGAAGTGAAACAGGGCTAAATACCTATTTATTGACTCTTTCACTGTTTACTGATTTGCTGTTCACTGATTCACTGTTTACTGAATCAGTAAGTAGCTGATCAACCCACTCACATTAGATAACTTCCGTGTGCAGAGAAAACAGGATGAAGTCTGAGAAGATTTCAGCTCATTATTTAACAAACTGCTAAGACACACACACCGTAAGCCACTGGTTGAATGGCTTTCCCAGATCATGTTCTTCAGCAGAATTCTTCTTCGTGCAGAAGCAAGCATCAGAAAGGGCAAGCCCAGAAATAAAAGGCATATGAGCATGCAGCAGAAATTATATACCCTTGCCAAAACTGTTGTCCTAAATCCATATACTCACCCACCTCCTAGTCCTGGAGGTTGTTGTTTCACTTACAGAATTGCAGACAGGTTTGGGTTGGAAGGGACCTTAAAGCCCATCCAGTTCCAACCCCCTGCCATGGGCAGGGACACCTTGCACTAGACCAGGTTGCTCCAAGCCTCATCCAGCCTGGCCTTGGACACTCCCAGGGATGGGACATCCGCAGCTTCTCGGGGCAACCAGTTCCAGTGCTTCACCACCCTCTCCGGGAAGAACTTCTTCCTGATATCTAATCAAACCCTCCCTGCTTTCAATTTAAACCCGTCACCCCTTGTCCTGTCACTCCCTGCCCTTGTAAAAATGTCCCCCCCAGCTTCCTTGTCTCTGTTGCCTTGTCTCCTGCAGCCTGAACAAGCCCAACTCTCCCAGCCTGTCCCCACAGCAGAGGGGCTCCAGGCCTCGGAGCATCTCCGTGCCCTCCTCTGGACTCGCTCCAAGTGGTCAATATCCTTTGGATATTGGGGGCCCCACAACTGGACGCAGCACTCCAGGTGGGGTCTCACCAGAGCAGAGCAGAGGGGCAGAATCCCCTCCCTCGCCTGCCTGGCCACGCTGCTCTGGATACAGCCCAGGATACGGTTGGCTTTCTGGGCTGCCAGCGCACACTGCTGGCTCCTGTCCAGTATTTTCATCCCGCTGTGCCCCCAAATCCTTCTCCTCAGGGCTGCTCCCTATCCACTCTCCACCCAGCCTGACCTTGGGCTTGGAATTGCCCTGACCTAACTGAAAGGTTCCTTAGACATTTCAAGCTCTGTTTCTGCACATGCACCAGACCAATTTCTGCTGAGACGCTCAAGGACCACATCCAGAATTCAAAATCTAGCTAATTCCCTCAAAGTTCCTTGAAAACTATGTCTTAGAGAAGCTCTGAAAGTTTTGCTTCTGAAATATAAGGGTGCTATATTATTTTTGATTCTTTACTTTTAAGTAGCGGTAGTGACACCTTGCCCGGGATATGGAAGAAGTTCATGGATGGTTCTAAGTGAAGGCAGAAATAAATCCCAAATAACATATTTGGCAGTACTTGCCTGTATGTCCATTGTTTTCTATGTTCCATTTTGAAGACCCTTTCACATCATATCCTTCAAAATTCAGTGGCTTAAGGCTGTTGTCATAAGCGACATGTTTAGTGACAATATTGATAGGTGACTGTTTGTTTCCTTTGCAAGTGATGTCTGTTTGATACCATTGTCGAGGATCTATTAGAGGATGAAGAAAATAATTTATTTCTGTAGACTGCAAATCTTTGATAAAGCCAAACCACCCAACAGTCAATATATTCTCTCTTGGAAAATTGGACATAACTTTGAAAGAAAATCTTTGGATGTTGGAATTTAATAAAGGAACTTTCTTCATGTGTCATTTTTTGTAGTTTAAAAAATATTAATATGCTTCAAAAATACTCTCTTAGGCTTAACAGGAGAATATGCACATGCAGATGGTTGTGAAATAGAAAGTGAACTAGTGCTGAGGTTGGCTAAACTATAGAAACTTGGAACCTATAAAGAAAACTTTAAAAACTGGTGATGGTGGTGAAATGTCCTTTCCTGCACAATCGGTTCCAGGCTGGGCGGGGCAGGACACAGGGATGATCAAGGGAATAGCAACTGGGGTGGGTATTGCTGGTAAAACAAAAGGTGCAGTTATAGGTATAACATTAGGATTTTTCATAACTGCCCTTAAGAATTTAAATAGCTGTTTATACCCAACTTGCTGGGGTGATTACCTCTGGAGCACATGTAGAGTTATTTTTTTATTTGTAGAATTATTCTTGGTTGAAACAAAATTAATAGTTAGCACAAACACTGCTATCTTCTAAACACCCTTTTTTAGGTATTCTGTTTAGAACTTACATTTATATATAACAGGTCATGCAGCATTAAATGCTGAGGTGTGAGACTTTTTGCATTATTCCTATCAATAGGCCCTTTGCAAAACAGAGGAGTCCAAGCACTAACGTGGTGGGAAAAATAAATTGTTTGGCAGTACCTTTACAATGTGGCTGTTCATACTTCTGTGACTGATAGCACCAGTGGCCTCCAACTGAAAAAAAAAAAAATCCAAACCCTCAGATATTCAAAATTATATGAATGAAAAGCCATACCAACTGTCCCCCCATGAGGCAGACGTGAAATGGATTTGGGGCTTGTGATCCTCAGGGAGTGATGACGGAGCACACAGTTTTGACAACGTCTTTGTTTTGTCTGCACAGTTTTATTTGAGTGAATTGTTTCATTTCTTAAACCTGAAGAGCAATGGCTGCTAAGAGGTGAGCGCTTCAGCTGTAAAGAAACCTTTATTTGATAAAGATTTCTTTGCAGAATGGTGCACCCCATCCAGCAGGTCCAGCTGGGTTCTCATACCAAATAATTCAGAAGAAAGCATAAAAACCTGCAGTAGGTAGCTCTGCCCTCCCTAGATCTCCTCCTGGTCTTGAACGAATCGGTTTACACTTGTTAATATTCCCTCCAAAAACATGTGCTAGCAGGAATATTAGAACTCCGGATAAGTTGCAGTTCTAACTAATTTGGTTTTTGGTTTTCTAACTAATTTGCTTCAGCAACTTCTTCAGGCAAACGTTGCACATCTGCATATATGTGGTATTAAAATAAATCTCCTTTTATCAGTTACTTGCCATCCTTTCATACACTTGTAAAGTCACATTATGTCACATGACTTATCTCACTCCATTCCAGGAACTAATTTGAAGGTTACTTGGTGCACTAAGGACGTTTAAGAAATGAAGGATCTCATTTCCCAAAAGACATGAAGGATCTTTATTGTAACCCAGTGGTGATTCCTCACAGATGGCTACAAAATTTTTCAGTAGGACATCTTAATCTTACTTTTTCATTGTCAGAAGCAGCATGGAATTCAGAGGAAGTGAGCTTAACTTAAGTATGTGTTGATCTAGTCAGGAAAGTAGGGACTGTTGTTTATCTCAGCATGTTCCAACGGCCGTTCGTGTCAGTTATGAAGTTAACATGGACTTTAATAGGAATGGTTCTCTTTGGCCATTTAACTTTAATTCAAAACCACTTACAATTACGATTAATACTATAGTTTCTCTTTGCCTGTGTGTAGTATATTACAGACATTTTAATAACTGGTTAATCAATTTTTAGGGATTGTTATGGAGGAGTCCTGTCATTAGATTGCTAATTGCCATAATTTGTGATCTCTTATAACACATCTGCTGGAAGGCTCATAACTGCTTTTAACACCTTTATTCTCATATCAGTAGCGATACCATCCATCTATTAAGGATTTAGTAGAAATTATAAATAGGACCTTCCTACAAAATGTGGCTAGCCGTAACAATGGAGGGAGACTTGGGGGAGCTTGTGGTAATTAATATAACCTTGAAAAAGTTCACTGTTTTAGTTTACCTCTCATAACAAATATATTTATGCTGAAAATTATAAATAATGTTGACTCACTTTCTAGTTTAGCAGATGTTCAGTGATACTGAGAAGAAAAGTAAACAACATTGCTACGTTCATGTTGTGAGAACTGTAGGGATTCCTACACTGTTGTTCCATTAATACTACGTAATTATAAAAAGTTGGTTTCCATAAGTTTGTTTTTTATTATTTTTTGACATGCTTCTAAACACACACAAAACTTAGCTTTAGGACCTGCCATTTCTAAAATTGATTGTTGCATTTTTTCAGGCCTGTGTACACAAGAGAGCGGCCAGACCTCCAGCGGCGCTCAGCAATTTCCCATCTCCCCTGGGTAATGGCAGAACCAGAAGTTCCAAACACAGGATGTCACCAAGTGCCTTAATCGATATTTTAATCAATAAATGCCTAGCAAACACCGGGTAAGCCAACCTCCACAATGCTTGGTTTTGTTCCCTACATGTTAGTGTTTGCACGGATGAATGACTGCAGATGTATTTTTGGCAACTGCTCTAGCCCAGCGGTCAGTGTGCGCTTTAACAACTGCTGCACCAGCACCCCGCGATTGGGAGGGGTCTGTCTTTGGAAGTTATATGTGCACGAAACTTCAGGAGGAAAAAATGCTGCGCTGCGAGAATAACCTGGACATACAGCGTGAAAGGCGGTAGCATCTCTGGGGCATGAGAGGATAGTTACCTGCAAAGATTTAGTCTGAAACCCTTTGGGATGTAGCTAAACCAGAACAGAAAGTTGTCAGGTGAGAAATCAAGGTTGGTTGAGGGATTCTGGACTGTTTACTGTAAATTCTTGGAACAAGGTCTACTGTTCTGGGTTTGTATAGTACCTTGCACAATGGGAGTGTGAACATGACTTAGACATCAAAGCATTACTGTAATGCAAATCAAATTTTACAGTCAATATGATTCACAATTAGGACTAAGTGCAGCGAGTTTATTGTTCACTGGGTGCAAGGCTGTGGAGCTTTGTAGAACAATGAAAATCAAGGGCAACCACAGGAAGCACTGAGAGAAGGTAAATACCACCAAATTGTGCTGTCAGTGGTCCTGATACAGTGCCTCTGTTCCAGAGGAGTGAAATGGAAATGGGTTATGGAGCCTTCCATTGCTGAGTCGGAGTCCAACCCTTCTCAAACAAAGCAACCACCCACTCTACCAGCTGATAGGTGTTTGGCAGGTTCTCTCAAATAAGCTTGTGGGTTTCAATCACGTCTTAGTAGATCGACACATCAGCTCATCAAAAATCTTTCAGCATGCACATCAAGATGATGGGGAGAGAAAGGTTAAAAAAATTAAATTAAAAAGAATCCAGCCCTCAGGTGGCTACTGCTGCCTTACATCTACAGTTGTGAGTGTTCTTCCTTCTCCTGCCGAATGCAATGTACACCAAATAACTAGTGTTGAAGTTTTGCAAGCTTTCTGCATGGTCTTAATGTCTACAAACTAACAAAGATCAAGTGGTTTTCTATCAAGTACTTATCACACTTGTAGTTTAGAAAGTTGGATGTTATTAGTCAAGTTGAACAGGATATAAATTCAGCAATTCATAAGAAAAAGGTCCTTAAAGCTGTTAAACCTTGAACAATGCACTGATTAAACACTGCAGAATGCCTGAGCAAACAATGAATTAATGTTTATTGTGAATTAGATTTTTTTTTGTTGGTTGGTAGTAATATAACAGTAGAGAACAGGCTCTTTTGTGTAGATACTGCTCAGGATGAACCAAACTGCCATACCCTGTGTCACTTACAAGGAAAATTTGCATTAGGGTTTTACTTGAGTCAGGTGTGATTCCTCCAAATGTATCGGGAACTTGCATTTACCATGGTCCTTTTGGGAGGTGAGGGTGACTTTATTTCTGAAGCAAGAAGGAAAGATACTTGTCACATCTAGTCAGTTGTCTGTGGTCTTAGGCATGATTATGCCCTAAGGTATGCTGTCTAGTCTAGTTTTAATTGTCTGATCGGCTCCTGCTACTTCCCTTAGGAGACTTTTCCACAGTCTATTAGCCTTCACTGTCAGGAAATGTTTCCTGTTTAATAGCTTACATTTTCCACTTGCTTATCTGCATCCCATCACTCCTAGAAATATCACTGAACCACCCTAAACAATTCTTTTCCCTCCCTGGTGTTTACAGTATTCAAATAGTTCCTTCAGAATCTGTAATTCCTGTTCTTGCTTCACCCATCCTTTGTCCCATCTCTTGACAACATGCCCTTCACCTTTCCACCATTTCTACTTGACTGTCTTGCGTCTCTGTTCCTCTGAAGTCCCTTTCTTACAGGGACTCAGTAGGCATCCGTTCCCATCCTGCAGTCCTCTCACCTGACTGCCCTTTCGATCGAACTCAGCTCCCCCATTTGTTTATCTTATTGCTCAGAAAGATTTATTTGGTGTTTTGCAGTTTTTTGTTTGTTATTGTAGCTAAGGTGCTGAAACCATTGCTGTGACATGAGCTGCCCCGGAGGGTTTCACAGCTTGCTCCCACACCTTCCTGGTACGCATAAGTTACACCATGAGCATCCATACTTCACTCAGCATAGTGTTAGATACTAGCCGGGATTTCCACAAGCTCCTTGCCTAATTGACATTAGAGACATTTGCATTGTTGTCACCATTGGAAGTAATATAGTTCAGTATACGTACACATCTGGACTTACAATTGCTGTATTATCAACTACATCTGGCTTTTAATTGTGTTATGGATATAAGTGGTGATGCACCATATCATAGGTGTCACCTTGGCTTTACTGGATTTTAATTTAGAGTAGGGCTGAACTGGGCTGAAGGCCTTCTCTTCCTTCACAAAGTTCAAGACAGTTAAATTTAGGGAGTCTCTCTTGGCAAGCAAGCAGTCCTACTTATCTCTGTTTCTTCCTTGTCAAATTTACAACTGGTTTCCTGACCAACGCTGTTTCTTGGCACCAGAATAGCTGGAAAACAATACAATTACGTATTGTTTTCATTTAATTGTAAATGTTTTCAATTGTTTTAGCTATCAAGCATAGCTTGGAGAGTTGAGGCAAAAAAATCCTCAGTTGAGAACTCCCTCTTCTGTTCACTTACGCAGCTGGATGGAAGACAGTGCTTCTGGCTGGGAGCCAGGGTGTTAGCAGTTTGCCAATGTGCTATTGTGTGATCTAGGAAAAGACCCTTAAGCTCTTTGGACCGTGGTCAGATTGCCCAAATTCCATAAAGGTTCCTAAATCTACTTTGTCCTACTTGTTCTCTGCTTACTGCCCTACTTGGACCTGCTGAGCTGCTGCTCGGATGCTCCCATCTCCTGCGAGTCAGGGCTGTGAGACAGCTGGTGTTCAGGCCGGCTGAGAATTGCCCTTTTAATTTGTCCAGCCCCACAAAAGAGTAACTGAAACAGGCCCTTTCCTTCTTGACTAAGTAGTTGGAAATCTATTAATTTTATATGTTGATGGTTAGCTATTTTTATTAACTGTATTGAGTCTTTTGAAGTGTGGCTGACCTTTATGCCACTATCAGCCTCAAGTACTCAGACAGTAAGAATATCCTCTGTTGCTTTTTACTTAAAAATGCCTTCTCTCTCTTTCACTGACTGACTCCTTTGTTTGTCCCTGTAGATCTCTTGTCACCCTCTTTCAGCCACGTCCTCGCTGACCGTTTGTTGCTTGCTGAGACGCACCGCTGACTGCTCCCGCGGCACTCCTGCTCTGCAGAAAGGCCAGGCTGCCCGGAATGTCGTGACTGCTCTGTTGTCCACCAGTTTCAAATCCACCCCTACAATCTGTTCCAGGCACCAGGTTTGCAGCAGAGTAAAGGCTGACCTTTCCTATGAAAATGGCTAAAGCTAGTTTTGCATGTAGTGTATTTTTAGCTTTGGGCGTGTTCTATTTTTAGCTTGCTTTGTGAAACTTACTATCTCTAGTACAAAAGACAAAGCGACTTAAAAGCAAGTGGAATCTAAGTCTGCCTTTCTAATTAATGAGATTGCTGAACACAATCTGGGCATATATACATAAGTCTATTTATACATTACACATCCTCAGGCAGTCCTGATCAACTACTTTGACAGGCAAAATCAGTTCCACATGATTACCTCTGGATTTGTGTATCTCTAATCATGTAAAAATACATGTCTGATCATTCATCTCTCTTCACTTTTACCTGGAAAATTTAAATTTTCTAATGATACACATCCATATATATGCACATTCAAAGATATTACACCGAGTTAGCCTTGAAAATAAGCTTTGTTGTACTAGTGAAGCATTACAAGTAACTACCTCTGACTCCAGCACAGTGTTTGTAATTTGCACATGTATACATAAATCCCATGCTCGATGAGGTCTTTGTAACACACACAAACTAAAGGAAAAATCCAAAGAGATTGGAGGAACCTAGATATGCCCTATAAACACTTGCAAACTACTTCCTTCTGCTGGAGAGGAGGAAATTTTTTTTAGCTGTGACCTGTGATACTGCTGTAGCCTCCGTCATATATGTGTCCTCATAAATTTGCTATATCAAAGGAGGAAGCTGGCCTTTAACAAAAAATTAGTATCCAGGCCTAAGGTGATATGCTTCTGTGGGGTATTTTGCCTTGCTTTGTTTACAGCACCAAATAAAATTCAGAAATCCTTTTTAAAGATATTTTAAAATGTAATTCAAAGAAATTACTTTGTGGCTTTACTGTCCTTTTGTAGTTGTTTGTGCTGGGTTTATGATGACTGACCCTGTGGCTAGAAATGTGAGTAAAAATCTAATAGCAGACCATTAGAAATATTCAGCAACATAACAACGTGTCTCCTGCAATGCCATGCACGGGGAAGAAAAGCCTGTTCGCGTGGAGGCAGCTGGAGAACCGGACCCTTGCAGCATGTCTGAAAGATTTGTGCTGGTTTGGACAGCTAAGAGAGGTGTTTCAGAGCAGTGCCTGCCTCTGAAAATGCTTTTCTTGCTTCCAGTCCTCAAAATCTAATTCTAAGAGCTAGGAGAAACCCTGAGTCCCATTTTCTTAAGTATCACAGTGCACAACTTGCAGCATATAAGGGAAATTCCAACTCCTATGCTGATACCTTCTGTGACAGTAGAAAAGAGAGTAACTCTTAAGCTGAAGTAACGTCATTTGTCACCGATGTATGGCTCCTGTGTATGGCTTCTACCATGCTCCTTTCCTTCCCTCAGAGCTGAAGGGGAGAGCAGCAGGAAAGCACCCTGGCTTGGATGCTGAAGGACGAGGTGATGCAGCACACTGCAGTTCTGCACGAGGTCGGCTAATCAGTGAGTTAATACAAACTGATGACAATATAGTGTTCTTGCTCTAGTCAGACTGATCCTTAAATGGAGCATTAATAAAGTGCTTGGGTCCACTGCGTACATGGAAAATTGCCCACTCATTGCGTGTCACCAGAAACAGATTGCAAACTAGTGAACAATGGTTTTTGAACTTGGAGCTGTGATGCCCTTGGATGCATCAGCCTAGGAAAAGAATCCATCTGCTCAAGAACCTCGGTGCCTCTTGAGGCATCACGTAGGTGGATGCTGCCTTAGGCACAGCACAGGGAAAAGAAAGCAGGGTTCATCTCACCTGTGATACCAGTCAGTCATCGCCACATGCTATTTGCAATCACTCCAGCAGTTCAGGACTCATGCAAGGGGATGAGGGGCAGTTGGATTCATATGCGAGGAGGTGGTCAGACATATGTGATTCTTTAAGAGGAAAATGCAGGCGAGTGCAGATTACAGCAAAACATGTCTGCACAACACATATTCTTGAATAAATTCACACGCAGACTAATGTGAAGAGAATCAAGGCATTCCAAATTTATCCATTTGTGCAACACAGATATATCTGCATGCCACTCCTGGCAGGCTACAGAAATGTAAGAAGTTAAAAACATTTCAAAATTGATTCCATATATGACTCTAATACTCTCTTGTAGCTCCTTTTCAGGAGTCTTCCGGTAATACACAGTGTTATTTCTTTGCTTGCTGGGCTTGGTTCTCTGCCCCCCCAAGTGAAACAGGCTGTTAAAGCTAACTGAAGAGCTGCTCTCTGGCTCTAGTGTCACATCTACATCTGCTGCTCTTCCACAAATGCTTTTCTGTCTTTTGCTGAATTTTAGTGTCAGAAGGAGAAAGAACGAAATTGTAACAATGCCTTACCACTTTATGCCTTCATGATAAACTGTGGAAGGAAATAAGTGTAATCTGAGATTACAGGATCTGCATCCTCAGATATCCTGGTTAAGCAGTCTGTGTCCATTCTTCTCTCAGCCATAAACCCCCTCCAACTGTAAGCCAGGTATGACACTGAATATGACAGTGGTCAATCCTATTTAAAGCTACACCTCTGTTCACCATAACAGTCCCTCTTACAGAATTCATTTGCTAAAATTTATCTGAGAGATCTATGTTAAATGGGAAAGTTAAATAGTAAAACTTTTTTTAGAGTTTCAATGCTATTAAGTTCTAAGCACTGTTACTGGTCTGGCACAGATGACAGAGCCAGACAATTCTCTGCTGCCTGAAGCCTGCTTGTGCAGTTTATGTAGCCACGGAGGGGGGAGAACGCAGAGCAGTGTCGGTGGGTGTCACTTGCCCTCAGTGCACACTCAGCAACCTGGCAAACGCGAGCTCTTGTTTTTTCTCACATACACTGATATGTATGGATGATGGTACGCAGACACAGATAAGCCCTTAAATCTTATTTTGGCAGCTTGTATGGCTACAAGGAAGAAAGAGAAAGAAGCCCTAAGCAATGTATCCTGCATAAAGATCCTAACGAGATCAAAAGTCTGCCTGCACTGGTAACAGTAGTCGAGGTAACTACTCTGAGATAATGACAGTGATAGCTTGTCAGTTATGCTTAATCATGTGTTGGTTTAGATGGGTGGAGAGGGGGAAATTCAGGCAATTCATACCTCCTAAAGCACTTATGGATTACTGCCTAAAGCTTACTGCTTTTTTTGTGTGTTCTAAGTCTTATATTGCAGTTATTCTTCTTTCTTAACTGAAAGTTCAACTTTCCATCCCAGAGTGTATCTAAGTGCGCCATCATCCCAAATCTGAAATGGGTTTGAAATACCACTATGTGTGCAGCCTATACCATTCGAACTGGAAATGGAAGAAGTTACAGCATTTTTTTATGATGCTTATAGAGGTATCAAGTATACTTTGTATTTGAATGACCCCGAGAAAACATCAGACTGAGAATTAATGCTGACAGTGTCAGTGCCAGCATGGTTATGTACATTTTAGGTTTGTGAAAGTTAAAAGTGTGTAAGTAGAAATATAGGAGATTTGAGGAATCATGTTCTGTCATGACTCAAACTTTTGGAACACTAGAGCATGAACTGTGGGAGAATGTATTCTCATGGCTGAGTCCTAGCTTGTGATAAAGAAAAAGGTTAAAACATACTGGGGTTCAATCCATTCCTCTTCAAATTGATTTTCAGTAGCACACGGAGGTTGCCGTAACCCCACTACAAAGCTTCTAGATGGACATATATTATGGTCCTCTATAATTGTTCTCTGGATGGCTCTAGACTGAATCTACCATTAATAAAACCTCTCTCTCAAAAGGTTTGCAGTATCGCTCTTGGAACATTGCTGACATTTAGCCTCTCTTCTGCAGTACCAGGGCATCACTGATGTCTCAGAGGAATCAAGCAAGCCATCTGAGGTGCATCAATGCAGCTATTAATGGAATATGCTAACTGGGATCCATATAAGTCAATGGATGAGATGCTGGACAGAGATCCAAGCTAGGATCTGGTTGGTCTGGTGGGCAGGCAGCTGCACCAACGTGCCTCAGTCTCCCTTTTGTAGAATGGGGATAATGAAGCTTGCTTCTTTATAAAGCCCTGTAAGGACTCTCAGTAATAATTTTAACACATAGGTGCTATGATATTAAGATGGGTCAAGGCTGAAAACAATTTGGAAGATTAGCAATCAGTCATATTGACTATTTAAGTGTGGAGAATTATGAAGCTGCCCAGATTTGAAGAACAACCCTGGGGAAGGTATGTTAAATGAGCTGGTAAATGGATATCACACAAGCTGGTTCTGAAGAGTGGTCAGATAGAAATGGAATCCTTATTTTTAAAAAAGATACCTTCCAAAAAAAAACAAAAATAATTTAGGCTGATTCTGAAACGCTGAGGTTTCTTGGAAAAAAAAGCCTCTTAGCCGTTAACTCAGCACAATGTATCCTGTGAAGCTCCTACCTCAGGAAAAGGTTTGGAAGGGAAGGTAGGGGGGAGAGGAGGTTTCTTGTGTGTTAATGACTGTGTAGTTTGCCTCTGCACTCACGGAAGAGAGTGGAAATAATCATGGTTGAGGAAAAAAGCCACAAAAAATATAATATGCGTTCCCTATCTTACTTCCATCTGTTAAAGCAGTAATAATTAACACTAATCTAACAAAGCCCAGAAGGGTTTTCTAAACAGTCTTTCAATATCCGGTAATAAATCCCTTAATAGAGCAGTAAATTTAGCTAAGTGTTAATCAGTCGGTAATCAATATCAAGCAAACACTAGTCGTAGACTTTGGAAGAGCAAAGGTTCTCTGTGTTTCTGTTCACCTGTACAAGTGGGAAGCCTCCAGAGACAGAATACCTGCAAAACCCAGGCTAAAGAAGAGGGAAGGTATTTGAACTGTCAGGTAAGATTCTGGAAATGGCAAGCTACTGAGTCATGGGTATGGAGAATTAATTAAGAACAGAGAAATAAAAAGTGGGAAACACCCACATTGCCCCAGTGCTCAGGCTGTGCTCCTTAAGGCACTTTCTGAGCACCTCAGGCCGCTGTTACTTTAAATCTGGCAACTGAATCTTGATCAGCTTTAGACCTGTGTCCCTTTAAGAGGGTCTTGGTGCAGTGCTTCCCTCTGATACCTCTGATAATATTGTCTCTTTTTTTTCCTTAATGCAGTCTAGTCTATTTTAGTGCAAACAATAGACCCTTCATTGCTATTAAGAACTGCAGTGTTTATCTTTAATTTTGAGGCTGTATTGTGATATTTACATAGGAAAGGTGATTTATTCAACGTTATAGCATTGCTGATCTAATAGAAGCATAAAAATGCCTTCTGCATTTTTCAATACTAATTATAGATGGCTATTTATTCATCATAAATGCATAGTGTACTTACGTACACAGTGTACTTACAAGCATAGTGCACAATGTGCAAAAATAGGTGGATCTGCTGGCCTGATGCAGCAAAGACATAACATTCTTTCTTTCTCAGTAGGCAACCATAAGAATTTCATCTTATAAATGGCAACGTGATATGAGTAGAAAACTAAAAGAAGCTATTTGAAGTAGTAAGAACTTTACGAATAAAGAAATTATGTTTTGATTTTTAAAATTTACATATATAATTAACTACAGAGATCAAGTCAAACCTCATTGATTTTTCTTGGTAGAGGAAGACAACTAGAATCTCTAAAGGTGAAAAAAATATCCCCATTCATTCATGAGAAAAGTCTATAATCAATATTCTACTACAAATAATAAAAGGCAGAGAAATACATAAAACATTCTCCATTTGTCATGTAGAATTAGAGAGTCTGCACTCCATGTACTGATACTCAGAAACAAATCACAAATTACAGTAACCTTGGGAGATGGGTTAGAAAGAGCAGGCAAGGACTTACCTACTGCCTCTGTCTTGAGAATGTGCAGAGAGAGGAGAACAAGGAACAGCAATTCCATTATCTATTTTAAATAGGCTCAGTGTTGAAACCAGAATTGATTAGACTTCTTAGGATGTGATCATATTTCTGCTCTCAGTTTTATACTGGAGTAAGTAGTCCTGGACAGACCTGAAAGCCATAGCCAGGAAGGTGAACTCCTCCCCTTTGTAATTTCTCCAGATTTACCCTACTCCTGATTTGCCTAAACTTATTCATTTCTCCAAAATGAATGGCAAAAGGAGTAAGGCTTTCTAACACTAAGCAAGTAGCCTCCAGCGAATAGCTGATACTTTGCAACCTATGCACCTTTCGTAACCTATTACTGAAATGGTACGGTTTTATTTACTGATACCTTTTTTTTTTTCCCTGACAGCCCACATGACATTTGACTAACTTTGAACGTGTGCGTTAAGGTTAGTGTTTTGTTTCAAAAACCCCCACTACAACAAACAAAACTCAAACTCACTCACCCCCATCCTTACCCTGCAACCCTCGAGCCAGCTACTCTGTAGATTTGTGAGCCTGGAAAGTGGGACTCCTGTGTGCCGTAACAGGAAACACTTACGAGGTGGCATACCAGCACCTTACATATCCTTTTGCACTTAGTGCACTGAGAGCACACTTTTTGTTTGTTTCTTTCTTTGCTTTGGGGTTTTTTTTCCTTTTATTGTTTTTTTTTTTTTTTAAACAATGCTTTTTCTTAACTCTCCTGCTTCTGCTACTACAGTATAGTATATGCAGATTTTTTTTTTCAGTCCCCTTTGCTTTCCTGTCTGAATACTTTAATACTGTGTGTCTGAATCAGTGGCAATTCAGGCTTTGTGTTCAACAAAAAAAGGTGTGTGCAGAAAAGTGACACTACTACTTTTTGCTCTATCATGTCTGTTATAGACACATTCTCATCTTTTCATCTGGGGCTGGGTTTTGATACAGCTGAGGAGAACAAGAGAGGAAGTGCAACTTCTTCCCCTTCCCCAAATGCCTCTCTGTCCATGGGGATGCAACCCACGTTCTGGGCTGTGTGCGGGAAGAGCAGGATGCTTGAGCCTGTGCGGCTCCGTGAAGGCGTGGACAGAGCGAAGTGGCGTTATGCTGGCAGCGCTGAGCAAGCCGAGTCATCCAGCAAGGGCTGAATGAAAGAAAGGAGCCAAGAAAGTGCCGCTTGCCTTTACCAACAGCTCCGGGCTCCCAAGTGAAGGGTATGGCCACTCTGCTGTTATAGTAGGGTCGCATGGGATCAGGAACTGTAGTAACAATGGGAAACCTGACAGCTCACTTATGAGCAAGTCTTTTATTCATAAAAAGGATGGCTATAAATAACATTCCAACAATGAAGATTTGCTGGGCAGTGTTTTTCCATCCTGGATTAGGTAGATTAAAGCATGAACAGACGATGATTTGCCTAGCACATGGTGCTGAGATAAATAGTTACCGCAATGACAAGAACAATAAGGGAGTTTGATGCATTTTTTAACTTCCTAGTTTGGCAGTCTCAGTGGAGCTATCTAAGCAAGGTGCATGCTGAGCACGTAGAGAGAAATGGAGGCATGAATGTGGCAGTGTCAGCCTTCAAGGCCATCTAAAAGACGTTTTACTCTTGGGCTTTTCTCCCTTTCTGGGGGGAGCTGAGCCAAGGCTCTTTGATTCTTTTTTTTTTTCTCTCTCTCTGTTTAGTTCTCTGAAAGCTAAGAGCCTGCTAGAAAATATCTGTTTAGGAATGGAATTTTGAGGTTTGGAAATTTTGATCTTGAAATTCAGGATTCTTGGGTTTGTTTCTTTGGGGTTTTTTCCCCTTTTGTCAACCTTCCAGACTGTCATTATTAAAGTGGTAATAAATTGCACTGCAGTCGTGCTAACTTAGTTTTTATTTGTGCTAGAAAATGAAGGCAGATTCATGGAAAGATGTTCCCTTTCCTTTTAAAGTCTGTAATCTAAATAAGCAGGGCAGATATCATGTGATCTCCATTTTTTGTCTAAAGAAACTTACCTGACAGGTGCTTGGTTATCAGTTCTCAATGGTGTCTTTGCACCTAGGCATACTTTTTGAAAGAATCGCACTATAGGTGGGTTTTAAATAAAGACCTTCGGGCACTGAACCTAAATATGTATGAGGATCTCAGAGAAGCTGAGAGACAATGTTATGCAGGGAGTCTATTACAGATCTCTGAACTCAAGGCTAGTTTTTTCTGGCATAATGACTGTGTCCATAGCTACAGGATAGGAAAGAACAGGAGGGAATATCAAAACCAGTGAAAACTGCACTTAATTTATGGCCTTGAGAACCACAGCAGCAAAGATTTTGGAGATGTTTCTCCCAGCCTGGTGTCTGAAATGCGTGAGATCCGACATCAGCCTGCAGCTACCCAAAGGGCTCCATGGGAAGTTCGGAGGGGCTGACGTGACGGCTAATGAAACTTGCCTGTGTCTGAGCCAAATGATCCTACCATGTGCCGAAGGGAGGAAGTCCAGAGCTGTTCCTAACCTTCAGCTGAATGGCTGCAGTTACCCCGTGTCCCAGCAGCGCAGGCAGGAGGGGATGAGAGCAGGCTGGGTCTGAATCCGTGGTACAAACGCATGAGTCTCAGTCGAAGTCAAGGCAGTGGCACAACTCTTTGTACTGGGAGGCTGAGTTGTTGCTCGTAGAAGGAAGATCTAAGGCTTGTGAGGGTGAGCCTGACGTGAGCCCAGACCCTGTTCATGGATGAGCCGACCTGGGAAGAACTGTCCCTGCAGTGGGAGAGGGAAGCACTTTCAAGAGACTGAAAACAGAGATGAATTTCATGATCAGTGACTGGGTGATGGGGAAACCTACCCTTCCGAGTGACAGAACACACTAAATGCTCTTCATTTAGTTGTGTGTTGTAATTTTCTTCACTAGAGTTCCCTGACCATGGACTGGAAATCTGGAATTTAGTGAGCAGTAGCTGTTGGTGAAGCAGAAACATGAAGTCTTCATCTTTCACATTAGATGTGGGCTGGCTATGATTCTCCCTGACTCTGCTCTATTGGGAACCTTGTCCTGATACAAGGTCATTTCTATAGAACAGTTAGAAGCATTTGGCAATGGCTCTTTATTTGGCCTTCTGCTGAGCTCTGGTGCATTAACTGTTTACTATCTATTTTAGGCTGTACCTGATGATTAGGCCTTGTATTATGTAGTGCCATCATTAGTAAAGCTGAATTTCTCTCCTTTTCCCAATATTTATGTAAAGCACTATTCTTTATGTGGATGAGTAGTCTTCATTTGGTGAGTGACACAACACTAGCAGTGTGCAACTCAGCATTTCCGAGACTGATGAAGATGTATTCTGAAGGCTCTGTGCCTCTAAGCTGTGTATTTGCCTTTGTGTGTTTACAGCCTCCCTGGTTGCTTTACCTGGTTCTGAAGCACACACATTTCTGACCATTGCTTGCTTGTAATGAGAGTCCTCACTGTGCCTCTGTAGTTGTCTAGTTCAGAAGGAAGATGCCCTTTATGTGGGCTGTTTCATATCTCAAGGGGTAAGATGCACTGTGGATTCTTCAAATAAATGATCAGTGAAAGGCTTTGTTAATGATACAACCTTGGTTTCAGGTATTTCTCAAAGTTTATCTCCCTTTAGATAGAAAAATACAAGTTTCTCAAAGGTGAAAATCACAGTTCTGGCCATCTCAGAGAAATTATCAGACTGCATAGATGGTGAGAGGGCCAGGTTTGTTGGGGTGTTCTTGCAACTAGCTGTCCTTGCCATTATTTTGTGGCTTGTAGCCCATAGAATCATAGAATAGTTTGGGTTGGAAGGGACCTTTAAAGGTCATCTGTTCCAATCCCTCTGCCATGGGCAGGGACATCTTCAACTCAACCAGGTTGCTCACAGCCCTGTCCAACCTGGCCTTGAATGTTTCCAGGGATGGGGCATCTACCACCTCCCTGGGCAACCTGTGCCAGTGCTTCACCACCCTCGTCGTAAAAAATGTCTAACTTGCATCTAGTCTGAACCGACCCTCTTTTAGTTTAAAACAATTACTCCTTGTCCTATTGCTACAGGCCCTGCTAAAAATTTTGTCCCCATCTTTCTTATAAGCCCCTGTTAAGTACTGGAAGGTGCTATGAGGTAACCGTGAATCCTCCACTTCTCTAGGCTGAACACCCCGACTCTCCCAGCCTGTCCCCATGGCAGAGGGGCTCCAGCCCTCGGAGCATCTTTGTGGCCTCCTCTGGACTCCCTCCAACAGGTCCATGTCCTTCTGATGTTGGGGGCCCCAGAGCTGGATGCATAACTGCAGGGGGGGTCTCCCCAGAGCAGAGGGGGTAGATCACCTCCCTTGACCGTCTGGTCACGCAGCTTTGGATGCAGCCCAGGATACAGCGGCCTTCTTGTCTGCGAGTACATATTGCCAGGTCATGTCCAGCTTTTCATCCACCGGCTAACACAATGCCAAACAGCACTCAGTCATTCAAGCCTGATGATTGTCTTTGCTTTATGTTCCTGGTGAGGGCCATGAAAGCTTGGCTGGGACATCAGATAAGTCAAAACCTGTGAGGCAAATATTCCTCAAAGAGAGTGGGTGGAGGAGGAGCAGAGAGCATTCTGTTTTGAAAACATCTCAGAAGAATCTTGGAAGGAGATCATACATCCCATTTGTGTCTTCCTCTCCAAAGAGGAAGACTTTAATCTACATAAATTAAAACATAAATTGGATAAATAGGCTCCTTATTTGTATTACTCCCTTTCCTGCATGTTCCCTATTTGCAGGCCTCATGATGCCTAATGAAAGACTGAGCAGATGGATATTCTTGTCTCAAGTCTTTGCTGATGGTCTTGGCAAGCAAGAATTAATCTTCCTCAATACTTAGCCAACAGTATGTTACTCCTCATTTACTGGCTCGGGTTGTGTGTCGTCCGCAGCTTGGTAAAGTGTATATTTGGAATTCAGGGGCAACTGAGGAGGGACTGAACTCTTGCGTTTCACAACAAACAAGGTCTGGTGTTTCAAGAAGGGGAGCAGGAATTGGATGTTAGTTCAGGAAGAATGTGACAGGAAAGAAACCAGAACAGTAAAATCCCTTATCATTTCAGTGCCTTGTTTTTCTCATACACATACTGTTAGGCACATGACTTCGAAAGTAACACCAAATCAGCTGTAGCTTAAGTGTGCAATGGAGTTCTTATTTTCATTACATGGATGCAGCTTTTTCTCCTGTAATTTCAGGCGTAACTCAAGTTTCTCAGTCTATTACCAGCATAAAAGACACAGAGAATTGCTGTTGCATCACGCTAAGGTAAAAGTGTATGTTGTCCAAGGGTTACTGCGCAGAACTGAGACTCTCAGCTCCTGGACTTAATTTCCTGTTTTGAATTCAACTTCGGCATGTCACAGCTGGGCCTGTTATTCCGAGAGCTGCCGAACACTTGTGATTCCTGTTGTAGGCTGAGCGCTGCACGCTGTGGGCAACAACATCAGTTGTGTGCAGTTAGATTTTCCACAATAGCTACTTGAAATGAAGGGCCATTAAAAACTCAGCTTGAAGCTTCTCGTGTCCCTTTCTCAGCCTCTTCAGCATGTTCTGTGATTATTGTCTTCTCCACAGGCATAATCATCAGATAATTATTATTGAACTCTGAGATTCTATAGAAAATAATGTACTTTCTTACTCATGACAAATACCAAAGCAATAGCAATTTCGACCTTCAGATAAAGAAATATAAAAAACAATTATAGAACTAAAAAGTGTTGTAGAAGGTGAAATCTAGGTAAGTATTAATCAAAGGCTTGCCAACAGCGAGGTACAGCCAGTGTTTAAAGTGTTAGCCCGAGATACAGGAGATTAGACTCAGTTCCCCCCACGCTGGACTTCTGCGTGTTCTTAAGTAAATAATGTGATTGTTCTTTTCCCGTTTGTAAAAGGCAGATAACGCTCTGTCTTCGCAGGTGTGTTGTGAGCGTAAGTACAAGAAAGATTGCAAAGTTCCCAGCACATGGGAGTGTAAGAATACCCCTGAATCAAGATTGTTATAGCTACAGATCTGGCTACGTAGTAGCCCACTGTCTCACACAGTGTTTTCAGTTCAAACTACTTTTCATCTGCTTCTGAGAGCTCAAGCTTGATTACAGAGGACTGGAATAAACAAATCTGGGGGTTTCTGTGTATTGCAGCTCACTGAAAAAGCAATTCCTACAATAATATTGTCTCCTTTAATCTAGCAACATTATGCTAATTTTCATGCAATTATACTAGGGAAATAAGATTACAATTCTTTTGTGAAGAGCTATTTATACTACTTGATATTATTTTAATTGCATTCTGATCTCTCATCGTTTAGTGTTTCATGCTTGAACACCAGATTTTCAAAGTAGAGAAATTTCAAATGGCATTTTGAGGAATATCTATGGCACTTTGGAGCCCAAGTTCATGAATATAATCTTCTTAGTAACTTGGACAGTTTTGAAGGTGTTTGAATTTGTGGATAGCCTGCTGTTCGTCACAGCCCTCAGCTGCTCCCTCCGTTCACAGAGCCATGGAAAACAGAAGCAGGAGAGATCAGGAGTGCATGTGCCTTGGTCTGGGTGTCCTCTGCCGTTCCTGACCGACGTCCACCTGTGCTGTGCGTTACCTGCTAGCACCCTCGCTGGTTTCAAAAGGACTTGCTGACTTGTGCTGGCACTGACAAGGTGACAGAAATAACAGAGCCCTTGTTCAGCAGCAACCTCACACCAAAGGTGTGGTTGACCAGTCTGTGTGAGGTGGATTAGTGGGAACACAAAGGGTGGTTTATCTGTGACACTTGGAGAATGATGTTTTGTAGGATATTAATATATCAGCAGACTTGATTAATCACTTCTCAGCCCCTATTTTTACATAATCATGCTTTGCACTTCCTTGTGACCATCTGAAATACCTATTACTTGCATAAAGTATTTCTAGTATATAATAATTGGGTATTACTAATTGCACAATAACCTGAATGTACTTGAAGTGAATGCTTCAACTTTAATAGAAAAAAGAACCTATAGAATGTTCCCTTTTAAGCCGAACATTTTAG
Source organism: Eurypyga helias (assembly GCF_000690775.1). Classification (NCBI taxonomy): domain Eukaryota; kingdom Metazoa; phylum Chordata; class Aves; order Eurypygiformes; family Eurypygidae; genus Eurypyga; species Eurypyga helias. The sequence goes on from NW_010225816.1 coordinate 32,606, forward strand.
CACAAATTCCTCATGTTTTAAACTCTGGCAGAGCTATGATATAGTTCACAGAATTACAGCCTGAGAGCAAGAATTGCTGCTGATGTCAGCACTGAATGTGGGAAGCCCATAAAGTTAGCTGAGCTGCTTCACAGTATCATGGTATAAAATTGTTACCAATGTAAATTAATCCTTTAATAGGCAAAAAAACCCCAAACCTCAGAATAACTTTGAGTAACATGGCTCTACCTGGGTAATTTTGCTAAAGGAAAGCTGCTCAGTTGCAGATAGATGCCAGGTTGCACGCTGGAGATTTCTCCTTGTGTGGGGGCATTTTGAATAAAACACGGGGTGGTACAGAGGCGTCCCACACTCTGCATTAGCAAATAAAAGGAGTCACTTCTGCGTAGAAAAAATATCCACGGTGCTGTTCATATGGATATACTGAGGTGCTGCTCACCTAGACCACTCTGCTGCTTCCAAGACCCGTGTTCCCCACAGACCATTGACAGTATTGTTTGTTCTAGCAGTGCCCTCTGCTGACACCCGTGAAGGTATGGCCATACAGCCCCAAGTGTTTTACATCTAGTTCTCAGAAATCGTTTACCTTTAAAAAGACACAGAAAGAAAAGGTATAACGAGATTACGTTTATTAATGTACAAATTACAGATTAAACAAGGAAACACAAAATATCCTGTAACAAAGATGAGTATAGGTGTCTGTCATTTTCTGAGTCCATTCTCATCCAAGAATTAAGGTGGACAAAAAGGCATTTTCAGAACTGCTTAGGCATATTAAGTCCCCAATGCAATTAACCTATTAAACGGCTAGACCATTCGCCTTCGCTTCTTTGTTTGAAAATTAAATTAATTCAACAAGTCTTTAAATACATCTCTTCTAAAAGCTTGTAAAGCATCAGTACCTCTGATTTACCCAAGAGGAAGAAAGGCCACACAACTTCAGGTGTATTATGACAACTTCTGAGTACTCCAGTACTCAGTACTGAGATATTTCTGTGGGCCCAAGCACAAGAGCATCTGTGGAAGCAAAGGCTCTTACCTTTTTGGATCCTCCTTGAAGTGCTGCAGTTCATTGTATTGTTTGGCTTACAAGTTTGGGGTTTGTTCTGTAGATATGACCTAACTGTGCTTGGAAAAACAGCACCATTGGCCACATCAATTTGTCACTGTAAGCAAGAGACAGTGAACAACCAGTTTCTGTTGTCTCTTGCTCAATCTTGAGCACTTTAGAAGTTTTTTGACGCTCACCCTTAGCTAACTAATGAATTTGTGACTTAAAGATGAATTCACATTCATTCAACTTAGAATATCCTCAAAGACTTTTAAACTACTGATGTGATTATTCACCTTCACAAGAACTGGCCAGATTTCGATCTTGATAAAGGTTGTTTTAAGCAGATCACCTGTATAGTAATAAATATATTTTCCACTTTTGACTATCCTAGCAACCAGAAGGTAATTGCCTATGCCCTGAGTTGGTAACCCAATATTTAAAAACAGGAGTGGTTAAAGTTTAATCCACTGTCATGACGATGATGTGGCAATAGAAGCTGTGTGTCAGGATCCATTCCTCGTCTGGAGTACAAGGTGGCAGTAACACTTGTGTGGTATGGGCTCTTATGGAATATGGGATGAGTAAAGCAGACCTCATCAGCGGTCAAAAGTAGGATTTTCCACCATGGATGGGTACCCAAACTGCTCTGCTAACCACACTAAAATTTGGAGTCATTATTTAGTACTTGCACTGGGCATCCCTCAACTGACCATTAACATAGCATCCGTGATCTTCAACTGCACAGTCATCTTCACCAGAATGGCGACAAAGGATCTGCACAAGCCTATCTCCATACTCTTCTGCAATTTGGCTTTTTCTGATCTCTTCACCAGCTTTTCTGGCTTTTGGATTTCGATGCTGTTCATCACCAATCCTGACATTACAGTCTTTGGATCCAAGGATATGCTTGCACCTTATGCCTTATATACTACGTCTATCTTATCCACCATCTATAACTTGGTAAGCATTGGAATTGAACGCTATCTGGCTGTGGCTGAAAGCATGAGGACAAGATTCAGGGTTGCAAGAAACCATTGCATAGCTGCAGTTTTAATTAACTGGGTCCTTGCTTTCTTTTTGGGCTGCTTGCCATTGATGGGGTGGAACTGCCTGCATATGGAAAAAAATCGCTCTGTCCTCTACAGTCCGTTTTGCGTCGACTACCTCATCTTCATTTCCATTCCCAATGTTGTGGTGGCTTTTATTGTACCTCTGTTCACTTACCTTAGAATCATTATTATCCTGAGGAAAAGAAAGCTGAGAATGAAAGCGTGTGGCCAAGCTACTGGCACCTACAAGTCAGCTGAAATCCAGGTTGCCAGAACCAGTATTTTTATTTGGCTCCTGGCCTTGATCTCCTACGCTCCTTTTTTCGCAGGAGTCATATTTGATGCAACTAACCATCAGTGCCACGCTGACCTCTACCCTGGCGTCTACATCTTTCGCAACTGTACGGCTATGCTGATAACCATGAACTGTTTGGGAAACCCCATCATATATACCCTGAAAACCAAAACTCTGGGAGCTAAACTCAAGGCTCTGAAATGCCTCTCCACCAACCGTGTCCGAGCCTGCAC
>NW_010225816.1:35251-35456 GCF_000690775.1 Eurypyga helias
GGACCGCCCTTGGTCCGGGACTGCTGCCTTGCCTGACCTAGTCCATGGAATCAGGGCGAGATCCCAATTAAAGCCGGCCTCCCGCCCGCGCCCGCCGCCCGGGGTGGTTCAGCACCCAGCGAGGGGACAGCTCCGGGGCGCGGAAACCTGCGCGGGCAGCCGCGGGAGCGGGGGTGAGGGCTGGAGCTTTGTGGCTTTTTTTCTC
>NW_010225816.1:35468-37628 GCF_000690775.1 Eurypyga helias
GTCTTCGGTAGAGAGCGAATGGGGTGCTGCGTCGCGGTGGTTTGCAGCCGTCCTTGGGAAGCGGTCTGGTGTGTGTGCCGGGCTTGTCCGGCCTCTGCATGGAAGCAGGAGAGCTGTTTTGCTCAGGGATAAAAATAACTCCATTAGCCAGGCTTACTTTGTGTTTGGAAATAGGCTTCTGTTGTGCTCTCTTCGCTGCTGGGATTTGTAGAGAGCGAATGGGGTGCTGCGTCGCGGTGGTTTGCAGCCGTCCTTGGGAAGCGGTCTGGTGTGTGTGCCGGGCTTGTCCGGCCTCTGCATGGAAGCAGGAGAGCTGTTTTGCTCAGGGATAAAAATAACTCCATTAGCCAGGCTTACTTTGTGTTTGGAAATAGGCTTCTGTTGTGCTCTCTTCGCTGCTGGGATTTACATCCTTTTTGTATTATTTGTCAGCTTTTGAAGACAGCTAAATGCCTAGAAAAGTTTCAGTAGTCTGGGGGAAAATGTAATTTTACTTTTGCATTTACAGTTAGCCAAACTGTATCTTTGAATATTTGATGAACGTCTGTATTAATGGGGGCACTCACCACTGTTTCACTATTGTAATTTTAACTGGAGTATGTAGCTGGATTCCGTGTTTTTGTGAAACGTTTCTGACTACACTTTTTGTATTTCTGCTTATAAATCGCAGCACACTTGAGTCCATGGCTTTTGAAATGTGCACTGTTCTAGCAGGAAACCTCACCTGAATTCTTCAATATCAGAATTGCAGTCAAGTTGCCTGTATAAACCAAAAAAAACCCCAAAAAACAAAAACACCGAAATAAAAATGTCAAGAACAAGTATTTTGTAAAAGGGAAAGGTCTCACCCCCTTCCTCTCCAAAAGAGAAATTGTCTGTTTATCAAACATACACACATATAATGATACTCATTCCTTTTCCAGGCTAAGCAAAGGTGGCCCATCCAGCTAGGTAAAGACGAAGGATTAATGTCTTCTGGCAGGATAGATGACAACTCTGAGCCCCGTGTTGTCCCTGCATGTATCTGTACCCCACTGTGCCACACGTCCTCAAAAAGTTTTTGCCTCTGAGTTAACAAACTCCAGTCCTTCCAATATCATTCCCACTTCCACAGGTCCTAGTGGTCTCGGATGCTTCTAGTGACCCAGTTAATCTGGCAGATCCTAGTAGAGATGGGTGCTTATTCTTTGTTATACAGGGATATCGTCTAGAAAAAATCTCAATGCTTACATTTCTTCCCTTTTGCCCAGATGCCTGTCTGGAAGTTCAACTGAATAGCTCCTGCTGACTCGTCTGAGACCCTGCTAGCTCATCTTTCTGGTTTTAACGTACGCACAAGTACTGCTCAGTGGTGTTCCCACAGTGGGATAATCCATAATCCAGCCTCACATCCATGAAACACACACCCAGTCCCACCAAAATCAGCCCTTCCAGTACAGGTCCGAGTTTTCAGGGATTTCTTTCCAGTCTGTGGATTCCAGATTGTGGAGTTTCAGGGATTTCTTTGCAATGCTTCATTGTCATCGGTTCAGCTTGTCAAAAGGCTTGGGTGAGCTAAGAACCAAACCCCATTAATCTGTCTCTGAGCGGGTGTGAGGAAAGAGCATGTTTTGGGTAAGAAATGGTTGACCCGCTGTGTAGAAAACGGGGAAGTGCCATTGCATTAACAGCATTTAATGTTTATTGCGGCAAAACTGCTTTCCTCTGCTGCTTCACACTGGAGAACTCCGGGAGAATGTCTTCTGATGGAGTCAAAATTCAGACCGTTAAGGAGATGGGTGGCACTAAATGATACCTAATTAAAATGAATTATTTAAAGGGATAATGTAGCTCAGGCAAGACAAATCTGGCTCCATTTTTTCCTGAGAACACCGCTGTTCCGTGTCTTCTGTTAACTCCACCACCAGCAGCCCCACGAAGCACCCGCCTAGAAACTGAGCATCTGTCTCCTACCGCGGGTATTTCCACCCCAGCGTCGTCACAGGAGCCTCAGCCAAAGCTGACCGGGCGGATGGCAAAGATCAGGCGGGGGGGTGGTTATTGTGTGGTGTTTACTGTAGGATGCGACTGCCATTCGTCTCCATATTGACGCTGGCAAGGGGACGGGTAACGGCCGGAGTATTCAGTGCATCCCTGTCTGTCGCAGTGATTGTCCTTTCA
>NW_010225817.1:0-8209 GCF_000690775.1 Eurypyga helias
GGTCCTCCCGCTCCGCCCTACCCTCCCCGCCCTTACCCAGTTTGACGGCGGAGTCCGCCAGACACCGGTCCCACTTCCTGCCCAGCTCGCCCTCCGACGCCATCTTGGCCGTCCCCTCCCACCTCAGGCCGTGCCCTCGCCTCCTCCCACGCGCAACTCTCGCGAGATCTGCTAGCGCGGGCAAACAGCAAAGCGGCAGATCTCGCGAGATGTCTCCCTCCCTCCCCGTCCCGGCCGCCGTTGTCAAAGTTAGCGGCTGGGGGGGGGGGTGGGGGGGGCGCGCGCAATGCCGCGCTCGGCCTTGGCCTGGCCCAAAAACCCGCTTTTCCCCGTAGCACCCGGCTCACTTGAACCCCAGCCCTTCCTGGGCCTCATCTCTTCAGGCAGGGCTCCCGCTGTGCCCTTGTGAGGCCTCGTATCCCTCAGCCTAAGTCAGGATCCCCACCTCCTCACGGGCCCCCGGCTTGGGCCCGCCTCCGTTGACCTGCTCCCCTCAGGGCTCTCACCTCATCCTTGGTAAGAGCTGACGGTTGCTGTAGGGTCCTGTCTCTCTTACTACCGGGCCGGGTATGTCCTGCTGGACATGCATTCTGGTGTAGGTTTTCCCACACGGAGGTGGGACACAGTTCCTGTGTCTTTGCTGGCTGTCCTCAACATCCCTTCAGGGCCTGAAATGAGTTAGAGGTGTGTGAAGAAAACAGCTGTTGCCAATCCCTACCGATGTCCCAGGAATCACCTCTTTTAGTTAAGAGCAATCCAAGCCCCACACCTTGCTTCATTGGAAAAAGGAGATGAATAATAGCAGGAAGAAAAGACTATTGTAGTCAAGAAGTCATTTCACACAATAGGATGCTGATATTGAAGAGTTGTGGGAAGGGTTTGCAATGATTTATGGGTTTTTGGCACCTCCTGAAGTGTGCTACAGCATTGTGGGACCAGGAACGTAAGTGTGAATAGTTTCAAATTTACTGTATTGAATTTCATATTGCAAATGTTGTGTAGGCTTTCTGGAAGTCATTCTCCAGAAGCCTTGTGAAAAAATACAGAGTGTTTTTCAAGTAATAATGTCCCCATTCACACTTGGTAAGGCAATTTTTAGCTGTGGTTACTTGTTTTGATTTCTTCAATTTCTGACAAGGTTTTTTATATCAAGTTGGAGAGGAGGTGGCTCTACTGTTTTATAAAAGTGAAAGTTCTTTAACAAGTCAAAAGCAAGAAATAGAAGTCAAAACTCTCTGAACTTGGAAAAAAAATTCTGATAATATTATTTGTGGTCTTTCATTTGTCTTAAAAGTATAACTGCTTTTGATCTAGAGCAGTGACGAAAGATGATCTTGGTTTAGTTCAGCTTTTTCACATATCACTGAACAATGACAATGGCCTACTATTTTTACTTAGTTAAAAAATCTAAATGGCTTTTAAAAATGCTTCTTTTGCAGTGCACATGGTTAAGCTAAGCCCTTGCAGGTTCAAGAGGTTTCCCTGGAGAAGGCAATCCTTATTTTTTCTGTAAAGAAAGCCACTTATTTTTTTTTCTGTCCTGCAATTTACGCAAATCAGGTTGCATTGCTGCATAGTTGGTATGAAAAATAGACCTGTGCGTCAAGTTAATTATAAAAATGCCGGTAGAATCAAGCAGGTTATTCCCTGACAGGCTAAAGAAGTGTTTTCTGAAACCAGTGACCCAGTGGTACGTCCCAGGGTGCCATCTCCATCCTCCCATTTCCAACCAGCTCTGGAAAATATCAGGAGGCGTAAGATACCTGAAGACTTCAGATAATTCTTTAATTTTTATTTTTTTCCCCCCAAATTAAATTCCAGAAATCAGTGTTTAAAAACAACCCAGAAGTGTGGTCTTCCCTTTGGCAAACCCAAATACCGGGCGCAGGCCAATGTGTAGTCTCACTTCACACTCATTGTCAGACTGTTAGGCTCACTGGAAAGCGCCGTTTCATGGGGATGAAGGAAGCAGTGGTGAGCTCTTGGACCGTGAGGTGCTTCATAAAGGGTCGTGTTGCTGTGTAACGGGTCTCTGTATTTTGACAGCCTTACGTCAGGAACCTGCTGTATTAAACCCTTTCTAAGGAGTTGGAATAGTTCAGTGTAACTGTTTTGGACGTCTAGCTTCCTTCTGAGAAATGAGTCTGCTGCTTTTAAATCCGAGTCACTGAGTGATCAGAGAGGGCTCCGGAAAACGTTATCCATTAAAGCTCTAGAGCACATTTTCTGTACCCCTTTCCCCTCCCCAGGGAAAAATTAAGATGGAAGGGAATGTGTCCAAAGACAGCCTTTTCTCTCCATTGCTATAGTTACTTGGCAATTAGACCTTCTCAGTGTAATATTGAGTATTTATTATTGCATGACTCCAAGGTGATGTTCAGAACATGCGGTTTTGAAAAACCTCTTTTTGCATTTTACAGCCCAGCATGTGCTATCCCAGGGTTCCTGCCCTCCCTTCTCCCTTCACACTCTCTTTTCCTTTCTTCCCAGTAAATAAATATATGAAAAAACAGAGGAGGCTAAAATGAAGGCAGAAAGCTTAAAATCCCTGCCTTTCTTTGGTGTAACTCAACTTTTAGTACGTTTCAACCTTGTATCACCAGTTTCCTTAATTGCACACCTAACTGGAATCTTGTATGAAATTAGTTAAGACTACTGATGGACTAAAAGTGAGGCATTCTGATAAATGCACTGCTGGTTGGTTTTTCAACAGATGGCTATCAAAGAAACAAGTAGAGTTGGGAATTTAAGATGAGTAAGTACCACTAATATCCTTCAAAAATCCTATTTCCCTGGTGCTTGGTGAAACAAGTCACGCCGAGGGCACGCCTGTGTACACACATGGAGGTGGGGAGTTTCTTTGGGGCTGCACCAGCCAGAATTCAAAGCCCTTTTCAACCTAACAGACTTTGGTTCCTTTCAGCTGTTAGCCCCAGCTTTTACATAGTGCAGGGTAGGATGGTTCACTCTCTCCAACAGTTTTGGTTTTAAAACTTCCAAGTGAATTTCTTTTAAGCCTTGATCCTTCCCCAGGATGAGTACATCACCTCTTACTCTGTTTTTTCAAAGAATCCTGTATCATCCCTCTTGCCAGTTCCCCTCTGGACACTAGTATGCTCTTAATCTCCTGTTTTCTAAAGAATTCACATCTAAGTTCTCCCATAGTTTTAAATAACATGAATCGCCTCCCACACACACTTTTCTTTTTTTCTTTATTTTCTGCCAGGAGTAGCAGGGATCTGCAGGGAAAGACAGCAGTGTAGGAGTTAGCTGCTTGAAATGGTTGACCCAGCCTTGGTAGTGGGCTCCCACTTCTGTCTGTCCTTCCAGAACGCTGCGTTCATGTCACAGAGCGAATCGGAGCTGCGCAGGAAACCTCAACTCTTGGTCTCCATGCCAGTTCACTGGGTTTTTTTCCTCACAGATACAAGCAGCATTCACCAGCAGATACTGATGCTTATTTTTCTCTTTGAAAGCCTTCTTGCTATCCAAGCACCACCAACAAAAAGTCGAAGTCGGAAGTCTGAGGAAAAAGAAACCCTTCCTCAGCAAGACATTGCCCTAAAATGGGAAAAATGCCAGAGACTCCATTAAGTCTACTTTGCTATTCTTATTGATTTTATGTGGCAGGCAGTCGGATACTGTGGGGATGAACAATAGTCTAAAGGCTGAGCTAGACTTGCAGCAGGAGAGACGGTTTGTGACACGGGGTGAAATATCATTCAGCCTTTTCAGTGATCATGTTCACGTTAATAAGCAAGGCCGTTCTGCGTCTGTGCTCGTGTGTTTTCCTGCCAGTTTTGCGCAGCTGATGTCATGTTCTATTCAGCAGCGTGGTACTGCTGGCTACAGTTGTCAGGTAAAGGTGGTTGAAGTGGAAGTTGGAAAAACGGAACAAGATGTGTGACAGCGTGTTGTGCTAATTCTGCTTTAAGCTGCTTTTGCTGTGGGTATGAAGTTTGCCCCAGAAATCTCCGGAGGAAAGCACTTGCATGGAAAGACTGAACTGCGTTTTTGCCAACTCCCGTTACACGCGTGAGCACCGCTATGACGTTCCTTGTCTTTATTTGATGGGTACTATTCTGTGATCATTCCCTAGCAGAGTAGTAGAAATGGGAAAAGGACTCGCGCTGTATTGATGGAGGTTTTCTAATGACTATGTCTTCCAAAGAGTGCTATTTTTCATCCCTTGAAGTATGTTTTTCCATTTGCCCATGTCGCTGGCTAATTCTACACAGATTCTAACTAGTGAGCCGTGACTATTGTATTAAGAAAGCATCCAGGCCCTTACAACTCTTTTGGCTGGTATATTAGCAAGCTTCAAATGAAGTGAAACGTGTCAAGGAAAAAGTAAGGGAACGGAAAGTTTTGTTTCTTTCTGGTGCATTTAAACAGCTTCTCCTTGATTCTTATTTAATGAATGGCTGCAGACATTATTACTATAGTTAATGCCCAAGTTTGACAAGAATATTCTCAATGCTCTCTTTTCTTAGGCTAAAGACACTTCTGAAATCTCCTGCCAAGCTTTCTGTGTTGCAAAATACAAAGATACGGACCCAGATTGCAGAGATGTGACTCTCTAACATGATTCTGCTCAATCTCCTCTGCATATCGGCTTCGCCTGAGTGGCTCAGTCTGCTCTCAGCCTGTGAAAGAGGGATATGGGGCATCGCTTGGTCTTAGGTCTTTAATCAAAACAGTTCTAAGAAAATGGGCACAGCCAGAAAACCTCATGCCGGTAGTCATACATGTGCTTGAGAGATGTGTAACCTTTAATTTCCCTGCCACTGCGGTGACAGTGCTGCAGTCATAGTAGAACATCTCATTTTTGGCCGGTATACGCACATAGAATCATAGAATGATCCACATCTTAAGCTGCTAGGTTTATTGTCTTTTACATTAAGCAAATGAGCAGATCTGCTTGGGTGCTGATGAAGTGGAAAAAAGTCTGGTTTTAGCACTTTTTGCGGGGCTGAATGCCTCAAACTTCACGCTTAACTGGGCAATGTGTTGTTTTTCATTAAAAATGGTATTTTGATTTACTCATCGGTTCCTGCAGTGAATGGGGAAACTCTTAAAAGCCTTATAAAACCTTAAACTCTTCTATTCCAAGAGTACCCTCAGCAAAGTTGCCTTGGAATCGGAATGGGAGGGAGGCGTTTTTTATTGTTTGTGTGCTATTTTGACAGTGTGTACAAAGATCTCCATAGTGAGAATTATCTGTGGCTTGAATCCGGAATTCCAAGGCGTTGGGTAGTGTTGTAGGTACCTTTTTCCTATGTTAGTTTCCAAGAAACGCTCAGTTTTCAGCCTCAAATCAAGCGATGCTGCTGGTTTACTGACTCTGACTAATAAAACCCAGCGAGCTAAACTTTACCATTGCTGGAAGACGCTTGCAGCAGTAAATTCAATTTATGAGAACCCCTAATAAAAGTTTACATATCTTTCAAGTGCCATGAGCTTGACATGAAAGAAAATGGGCAAGCCAACCTAAAAAAGCTCAAGATGTCTCTTTTTTTTTTTTTTTAATAGAAAACTGAATATTCAGTGAAGCGTGAAAGTTTTCTCTAGGACCTTGTTTCTAAGAATGTTCTCGCGGTCACCCTTGGTCCTGGCTAAACACTGGAATAAACAAAATAATAACTAGCATTTCACCACGCAGGCAGGAAAGAGAAAACAAAAACCATATCGTGTTGGACCACAAATGCTTTACAAAGTTTTGGCTGAACAGAAAAGTACTTTGTAATGCTAATAAGTATTTATCCTTTTGCTTCCTCGAATATAATCAAATGTAGGGGGAAAGCACATGTATTTTATAGTTGCTGATTGCAAGATCAAAAGCTTGTTATTAATTGCACATGAATTTGATGTTGTAGGGCCGTTAAGCCGTCAACTGACATCATCATTTGCTTCCTTTGTTTATGGAGTCTCCTTTTAAAGATGGGTGATGCCTGGCACAAAGCCTTTTGAGCACGCTCTTTTCTGTTTGGGTGGGTGACTCCACGCCAGGAGACGTGGGAAATGCCTGTAGCACAGATAACGCTACCTCACAGCCCTCAGATTTATCGAATATCCCCAAATTAGCTGTATTTGGTGTCAACCCCTTCACAAATCCCAACAGAAGACAGGAGGGGTACAACTGTAGTTATGTCGGCGGAGCCTTCTGCCTGCCGAGATGCACTCCACGCTGCAAGCTGCAGCCTACCAGGGAGAGTCTGGGCTTTTACATCATAATAAACAAACAGCAGAAAAGATTCCCTTAAGCATGTCCCGCTGTAAACAAGCGAAGCAAGCAGCTGGTCCTCATTTGAAAAGATGTTACATCAATTGCAAAAGGCATCTGCGGGTCTTAATGCAAATATTTTTGGGAAAACAAAAAGCAGCTGTTTATTCTTCTTTATACCTATTAAGCAGGAAAACAAAATCCAGGATGCTTGTATTTCTTTTACTAAGAAAAACATCCTCTTGGCCTCAGCATTCATTTGGATCTCAAATTGTTTAAGATATACTAGGCTGCCTAATTCTGGTGTTGCTCTGCTTCTTCAGCAAGCAGCTAGAAACAGTTTCTGTTCATAATTATAAATGTACAGTAGTCATTGAATAATTTCCATAAGTCTTGGGAGGAAAAACAGAGAAGTTTTAGAACACGCGTTTTCAAATTCATCAATTCTGCTCTCCCAGACCCTGCCCCAAGAGAAAACATGTGCCTTAGGTGTGTGTATCCCTGTGAAAGGACTGAATAATCTGCCCTGTGTAATGAAGGCTTGCTCTCCTTAATTACTGCTGGTAGCACCTCCGAGGGAACATAAGGACTGAAGGATCCGGGGATTGCAAAATAGAAGCAGCTTCGGATTGCTGTGTCTTGCAAACTGGGTTAGGCTGACTAGTATTGGCAAGGAATTGAATTTGGACACTCCAGAGGAGGAAATGCCTTCTGAGGTCATCTGTCCCCTCGACAAGATGTGGCACGATCATTTCCCATCATAGATAGTGGGTTGTTGAGGGAGTTTTATGCACATTTGGTTTTCTGGGAGGGAACGTAGCTCTGGGTTTTGTTGAGAGATGGTTCCTTTGCTTCCCAGATTCATTTTGTTCCTGCACTGAGAACACCAAAGGTTTAAAAATGGCAACAGAGGATGCTAGCTGCTGTAACTGGATGCAGTTCCCTTCCCTGGAAATCCAGGGAAGAGAGCCACGGTTAAGTTAAACAAGTGGTTGGAGCTGTCACCTCTTGGAAGGTTCTGTTTGGTATCCGATAGCGAGGAAAATTAAGAGTCGAGCCACAAACATCCATGATAATCTCCTAGTGAAAAGTCAGAGCCTGGCTTTGGTCGTCTCCCGCGGGAAGGATGTGCCGCAGCGTTACATCCGCGGGAAAAACAACTCGGTGTGCACCTCCCTTGCCAGCAGTTCCAGTTAACTGGGGCAAGTAAATGGAATAACAGCAGGGCTTTTGGCTCGTGAGGGTCAAGTGTGCAGTGCAGGAGTCGGAGCGCGCCCGTGGAGGGTTCTCGGGATCCCGGCACCAAAGCTGGTGAAACGTGGGCCAGACAGTTGTTCCAAAAAAGCATCAGGGGAAAGCGTTGTTGCGTAATGGATCAGATTCTTTCCTGGGGTAACCGGGTACGCTGCAGCTCTTAAATTCATGGGGCTGTTTTGAGAGGTGTTAAGTCCAGACTCTGGAATCAAGTTTTACTTGAGATTACAGAGATGTGGATTAGTACATTAGAAGGACAAAAAACCCCTGCTGTTTTATTTCTGGGACAGTCTGAGAAGCAGAAATGTTTTATTTGTGCATACACCCAGATTTGCTGATTTCTGCCTGGCATTGGGAGATCTGTATCGCAGCTGCCTGAGCCCTGAAGTCATCACGATATGCAAGCAGCTGCTTAGCTTCCAGCAGGTACCTACATGCTTTGGCTGAGCTTGCTTTTCAAATTAATTAACCCTGGCTTAAGCTGCCAGCTGCTGACTGGAGCTGCAGTGGGAGCGTTGCAGGCAGCACCACTAATGATGCTCCATTCCCGTTATCTCTGTAAAATCCAGCTTTCAGCGCTGATGATGCTGCCAAAACGTTAGCCGGTCGGGCTGATGGTTTTCGTGGTAGCCGCCTGCCTCGTGCTGCATTTTGTTTTAACCTTAAGGCCCATTTAATGTTCAAAAGGAGCGGGGAGGAGGGAGGTGCCGCTCCGGCAGAAGCCGAGGCCGA
>NW_010225818.1:0-20132 GCF_000690775.1 Eurypyga helias
GGCACCGCTGCTCCCCCACCGCTCCCGGCCCGGGAGGGTTTAGGCCGCTGGCGCTGACAGGTACACGCAAAATGCAGGGGAAATTACCAACGTATCCTTACTCCTCTCCTCGTGGGCGCACGTGGGGATTTGTAGGCATACATCTCTGTGTGCAGCTATCCAAATGTTTACATGGATTTCTGGACACACACTGGAACAGGCTGAACTGGCAGCTCTGCAGCCACACCTGGCGCTCGGCACTGCCAAAACATGCCAACGCCGGTTCTGCTCCTTCACGCACCTACTATTTTGCCTACATCCAGAGGCTACGTATGTACATCCGGTGCACACGCCATTCGCATACATGTAGTACTGCGTGCAAGTAGCTTTAGCTTTAAAATGGCATTCGCTAATTTCATCTCTGATAAAATAAACGTGTTTTAACCAGCTCCTAACACCAACCCATTATTCCCGTGAATGATTCCTAGTAAACTATTTATTAGAGCTTTAAGGTTTGAGGGGTTTGTTGTTTGTGATGCAGGTTGCGAGGTTGCCTCTCCCTCCCCCCCCCTGTTTTTTTTTCCCCCCTCTATGATTTATTGGATGGTGAGCAAACCCACTTAAACTATAGTTGTCTGTATGAATCACTAATTTTCATGTTTCTAATTAAAATGTAAACAGTGTAATGAAGACATCAAGTTTTTAGGCAAATGTCTCTTCCAGTGCCACTTGGGGTATGGTAATTACTGAAGCAGATCTATGGATGCTCCCGAATCCTCTACAAGTCCAGATTAAAAGCATTACTGCTAAACCTTGCTTTTTACACCAGGGAATTGTGTTCTCTAACCTATTCCCAGTTTGCTTACAGATGCATATCTGTAGAAGCCCTTATAACTAGTCATTTAAAAAAAAAAAATCAAAATACAAGTTTATCACATAAATGGAACAGTTTGTGGGGGGAAAAATGTGATTTCACTTAAAATAAAATTTGATTTCACTTTTATGATTGCACATAACTAGCATAGTAAAAGCTGTGCTGAAAACTTACCGTCTTAGTGCTTCCTCCAGAAAAAGAAAAATACATCAGGCATTACTAAGAGAATTTTTTAAAAAGCACAAATGATATTTCAAGCCTCTATTAAAATTCCTATTGTCCCAAAATCCTTGTTTCACAGTCAATTAATTTAAAAATATATTATTCAGGAAAACATTAATAAAAAAGAAATCTATTCACTGAGAAAAAATGTAAATGGCCATTGCAAATAGAAAACGCTTGATGTGCAACTGAAAATCTTTTGTCATATTTATTCCAGTCTTTATGCCTATATCTGAAATTTGTCAGAATTTATCCTAAAGCAAATGACCTCTCCTACATTTACGGAAGGAATACAAGTCCTCTCCTGCTTACAATTGTTAATTGAGCCTGTCTGCTACAGCATCTCTTTCCTCTCCAAATAAGCCAGGATACTTGTTTTACATATTTACTGCCAAGCACTTGAACAGTCCTCTATTTTATTATAATACTGGGGGTCCCGCCCCCCCCTTCTGGAAGATTTTTTTTTTTCTGTACTGCGAGTGGTTAAAGCTGCAACCCACAGCCATATAAAGCGTCTAAAATGCCTAATGCAAGAAGAGGTTTTTCTTCCTTCCATTCTTGGACTCAAAGTCCATACTTTGCCCGGTACAGCCAATTTTCATATTATTTTTACATAAATGCTAGACAAGCATGTCTGCGTTGCTAACCTGGATCACGAAGAGGAGGGTGAACGGAATGTACGTGTGCAGATGTGCGCGTGCATAAACATTTTAGTGGGTGGTCCACCGTTTCAGTTCTGTTGTACTCCCAAAGTATTGTATACAAACATGTGAATACTTCACAGTAGAAAAACATATACATAGGATTTCAGATTACACCAAATCATAAAGCATCTTTTCTGTCAAATCATAAATACCCTACAGAATAAACCAAAACAAAACACTATTTAGGCATTTCCTTCAACTGTATTGTTCCAGCAACACCAGATTAATTAGACAAATAGCATTTTAAAAGCTGCTGCTTTATAACATGATACTCTTGAAAATGATGGGGTGTTGCAAGTGAAAACACCATTCTCATTTAGCTGTGGCTAAAAAAAAAAAAAAATTATACACACCTGCTAAACATATTTTTTTTTTTTTATTATGGATTGAGACAATGGGGAAATCTTATGTCTTCGCAACAGTTCCAAGGCCATACTAATCAGGTGTAATTTTTAATGAACACTGACTGTTTGGTGCTCATTCAAGGTATTTCATTAGGAGGTTATTCATTTAAAATAAATGTTTCAACCATATCAAGCTGTAACCTTTCTTGAAATGTAAATGAATGGTTTAAATGAGAAGATTAATAAAGAAGGGATGTTCCAATTCCAAGCATGGCATGCTATGTATTTTTAAATTTGTCTATGCCAGATGCTGTCAGTCAGAACAAAAAACTGTCCAAGCAGACAATCTGTGCGTCTGAATGTTGATCATGTTGGAAAGTAAAGGGGGAGGGGGGAGAGAGTGTGTCAAGGATTCATGGTCCTTCATCTTTGCAGTAGAGCAAACACGTCTCTCAGTATAACGACAGACAGCTGCTTCCACTTTCTAATGTGCCCTAACTTAGATCACTGAAAGAATTGTCAGCACTCAGAGAAACACACAAAGATAACACAGCCAGCTGCCATGAAGGGGGAAACAGCACAGCTCAGAAGAAATGGGATTTGTTCCATTTGCATGATGCTGGCTCCCTTGGGCCCCTTTCTTTCAAATCCAAAGCACAAAAGACAACACTTAACATATTTGCTTAAAGATGACAACCTCATGTTGATTTCATTTGGATGTAACAGTGTCAGGATTACAGATATAAGAATATATTATATCTGTAACAGAGACTGACAAATGTATCCATCAGTGAAACTGTCTGATTCATCTGCTTATACAGCCATTTTACCATCCCAAGGGTGCCATCTAAGTAGTAACTTTAGAAGACTGAAGGTCTAATTTTATTACACCACATTTCAACCTACTAAACAATATTATTTCTAAAATAGATCATTTTTATTGGAAGTCTCCCTGATGAAAAATCCAGTAGACACCGGAGAATTTATGAACTGTATGGGTCCTTTGAACTCAATATACTGCCCATTTTAAGCAACTTTCTTTGTACACGATCAAAACCTAAGCTCAAATAACTGAAACGGAGTTAAAACCACAGATGATAATGGTAGCTATTTTAATATTACATCGTAGTCTGTTGCTATTTGAATACGGCAGCCTGACACTGTCTAGGATGCTTCTTGCTACAGTTCTGCATCGATAAAAAGACTTCTTCAACAGAAACTCTACAAATAATTGCTGTTCTCCAATACACTTTGACCAGCCGCGCAACCTAATTTTCAGCTGAGGCACTCCACTTTCACTGGGCACTCCAGAAGTCACATGAAAGTGACTGAAAGCCGAACACCTCAGTCACTGCATTGCACTGTGGAAACGGAAAACCCAACTGAAGGGCGCACGTTTGCAAGATCGCCTGTCCGCGCAGTTTTATGGCCAGGCCTCTTTTTAAATCAGATGAAACAACTAGGCCGTGGTTAGAGTCTCTCTAGTTTCAAATGCATTACACTGAACTGCCTGACGGCAAAAGCATCCCCACCACCACCTACGCGAACTGCTTTGTCTAGAGGAACTCGAAACTGCTTGTTGCTATCTGCTGCCGCCAAGAACTGCACTGCAATTCACCAGATTGAAGTTGTTTTGTAAAATGGAGTTAACTGCTGTACGTGGAATTTCAGCACAGCAGATGGTTACCAATCATTATTTTCAATTTGTTTAGTTTCAAGCAATGGGGCTGGTTGGGAGGAGCAATGAGGAGGACAGAAATGGGGAGAGGAGTGAGGTTAGATACGCTGGCTTGCAATGCAAGTAGTGCTAGATGGCAGAGCATTAAAAGGAGAGAAAAAAATAAAAGCGCCTCTGCTTCGAACTGCAGCAAAGCTAAGCAAAAAAAGTATCAAATCAGATCTTATACACTTATATAGATTAAAAAAAATAAAGAATACAACATTTAAAGGGGGCACGTACTGATCGGTCATTCTCTGTTCAAGAGTTATTTTACATTTTAAATATTGGAAATGAACTTTAAAGTTCCAAAGGTAAATTGTACCTATTCACATTTTGCCATCATTCAAGTTTAAATCACTCTCTACTATAAATGGCTCAGTTGTTGAACTGGAAATGGAAAAGGAACCATTTATGGACAAGTGCACATGAACAGAAATTAAGCTGTAAATATCTGGGCTGGGCCATTATCGTAGCCCAGAAACATCTGGGGCTGAAGCCCAGGCTGGGCCCCACTCCTTCTGTGTAATTGCTTAGATGATTTATAATGTACTGTTTCTATTAAAAATGGTTTAAAGGGAAATTTGAAGGCTGAATTCTAAAATGAAGATGGCTTTGCTCTTGCTTTCATTTGTCCAGGAATTGTCATTTTTCTCCCCTCTCCTATGTTTAAGGGATACAGTGTTCCACCACAAGGAAAAAGTTCACACTTTTCTAGATTCAGACCAAAGACACAACACATACCCTTTCAGTGACAAAAATCAGAGACCATCCATTCAGCTTACATTTGATTTGCTTGGTGCTTTAATAATTCAAAATTCATTTTGATGGAAAGTATTTTCCTCACATAACTACTCCTTTAAAAAAAAAAATCCTATAAAGTGTCTCAATACATTCACAGCATATTCACTTGACCCTGCTATTTTGATCCATCCAAGAGTCAGTTAGCTCTGCCTGCCATCACAGTGCCACAGGTGATCTGGGCTGGGACCCTCCAGCAGGCACCTCACCAGCACCCATGAGGGACCACAGGCACCGTGTCCCTCATGGGGAAATTCCTGGCTCTAGGACTTGCTTCTGCCCACTGACTTCAACACAGCCTGATATTTTTGGCTTTCAGGACAAGCTATGAAGCCACCCATTTGACTGGGTGGAAGAGAAATGCCCAGAATATGGAGGTTTGGAGAACAACAATAAGGGATATACTTGGATGATACCAATCCTCCACTGGCAGTCGGGAAAAAAAGATTACTCTCTCCCAGGCAGAACAGCAGACACAGTCTCTTGACCGTAAACAACTCTGTCATCAAAAGTCTTGGTTATTTAAGACAGAGTAGACACCCTAACTATATTTCCAACCCTTTTCCATGACAGCTAAAGCTTGTTCTAAGGGTCCTCCTAACCCTGCAGAGATGAGGTTTGTAAAAGGGTTAATCATGCCGCCCTACAGGTGTTGCACACCCTTTTTTACTGATGTTTCTGTATGACGGGCAGTTTACTGCCCAGCTTCAACGATGCCACACTGAACGAATGAGCAAGTTTGCAACCTGGGCATATGCCAAGGTTGAAGTGACACACCAGTGACTGTCTCAGCCCCTTGGGAAAAAGTGGATTAGATGAATCACAAAACACTGTCACCATTATTTCTCCAGGAAGTTAACTATCCATTGGCTACATGTGACCAAGACATAAAAAGTATGACCTAGCACTTTCACAGACTGTGCTGTCTTCGAAATTTTTTCCCCCTGCATCTCCATAAACTCTAATTATCCCTAGACCAACAAAACCTCTTTTTTTTAACATTTTGAGGCAATGGAAAACTTTGCATATTTGGGTTGCATCAACCTAGGAACATACTAAGTGAATCTTCCAAACTGTTCATAGGTTATTGTCAAGCTCCACCCCCCCGCCAAAATTTGGTCCAGTATCACTTGTAAAGCAGATAACGCATACTTCATATACCAAACAGCTTTTTGCCTTGCCTTTTTTTTTAATTAATTTTAAAGAAAAGATTGTAAAACTAAATGGGAATTGAGCATAGATCTCCTGATTATAGACCAGGTGACTGACAAAATGAACAAAACCAATTCTCTTAGGTTTTTTTTTGCTTAATTTTGTTGTACAGAAATGTCGAAACTCAACAATGGTGCTAAGCTTCATGGCTCAACAATAAATGTGTAGCTAAAATGCTGTATTCATGCAATTAAAAAGCGAGGTTTTCCAAGAGCAACAGGCCTTCCTATCTGTTCAACTACACAGAAGACTTAATGAAGTCAGCAGCAGGAGATACCTTTCCTCCTTCTAAAATGTACATGCTCCAACCACATTTCAATTAAAACTAGCAAAATAATATTTAAAAATGCTCAACCAGAAAGTGCCCAAGTTAAACCAGTATACTTTTAGGAAAGGTTGTACACTTGCTTAGTGACACTCTGTGCTACAAAATCTTCTTAAATATATATTTATCCATAAACATACTCACATTCTTAGACCAAAACTAAACTATGGATTGGGGCATGTCTTAATTTATGGTACTGAATCCAAGAATACTTGTTCTTTTGTTCTACTTCAGTATATCTATAGAAAATCTGAGGCAAACCATCAGATCTATTTGAATTATTGGAAATGCTCTAATTTCTAATGGTGATATACTGGAGTAGGGAACCATGGTCAAGCATTTGAACCAGAGAACAAGTATGACTTCACATAAATATCAACATTAGTAACAATAGCCCATAGGAGAACAAAAAAATGAAATATGGCATTTCACAAGAGAAAAGGGTCGAGCAATTGAACCTACGCGACTGGAGTAGGGTTGACTGGGTTTAATCCCACCTGAATTATTTATTGTCTAGATTTTAGTACATAATAAGTTTCAGTACCTAATTTTGCAAGTCTCAAATACTGTGCACTGGCTTCTGTAGTTTTTACTACACGAAAGAGTAGTGTATACCTAAAAAATTATTTCTACCAGGTGAAAGAATAAGTGTAAGTGAGCCACCATAGTGGATTTGAGTCTTTACATTCATAAAGATCACCACTAAAGGAAAAAAATCCCCAGCAAACAGCGTAACAAATACAAAAGCTTTCCCCCAAATAGGAAAAGGAAACCACTTACAGTAGCAATACTCCAGGAATAATAAGGAATACACACAGATATTTTATTATGCAACACAAATGGGATTCTCTCTGTAGGTGCCAGCATTAAAACTTCCTGCAGATGGTTGTGCGGGTGAGGGGCTGGAGAGGAGGTTATTGGCGTGCCCTCTAGAGGCTGGATATCTGGCCAAGGAACTTTTCAGCAGCTACTGAAATACAGAGGAAGCTACCAGAACCAGGTCTGTAAGTAGTGCTTAATCTTTTTAAGAATGTTTTATGTGCTCCAAGACACTGTAAGTATTAATACAGCAAACCAAACCTCTAAAGGATTCCTGTCAAGTATAAATATATGCATAAACACAAGATATAATTGAAAAAAATCTTTACTTAATGAGCTCATGGGTGCTTTGGCATAGTACATAAAATGTAAATTTGAAATTTTAAGATGATATATCAATTCCCACAGGTGAGCTTTGGAATCAAAATTTAAAAAGATAAAATCTGTTTAGCATCAGTTCAGATTCAGGTTACTCTTACTCTAGCATGGAGACACACCCTACAAATAACAATGACAAATTTTCTTAACACACACCTGTATAGTCATAAAGTGTGGGTCTTTCAAGAGGCAAAAACATCTCAGGGTAAAACAAGGGTCAAGCATTGCATTGACAGTAGCTAAAAAGCTCTAATATACCTAGTCAATCATACACTAGTTGAAATAGAGCCCACAGAGCACTTCATAGCTCAGCCCAAAAAGCACACCACCAAGTGGAATTTGGTGAACAAATGCAAACAGATTTTTTTTTCTTAAACCTTACATGATTTTTACCCTTATTATCTCACAACAGACATCTAGTAAGTCTTATTACAGTTAACTAGGAAACAAACTTGCCTGAAATCCAACGTTGAACTACCCATGACACTTCAGAAACTCTACACTAGTAAATTATATTACAACATAAAAGAAATCCTTCCTGAAAGTAGTTACCCCATAAGAAAAATTATGTACAAGGCTTCACTCCTTCACCACATAATGAACGTATTTATAGTTATCCAATCAATCTTTTGCTTACCAATTTGATACTGGTTGGTATCTATAGTAAAAGGAAACACCACAAGGAAAATAGTTATTTTCATCTCTAAAAGGACAGTTAAATGATAAAATCACATCATTAATGAAAACCTCATTATTGCAACTACACAATACTGTCGTGCCTATTCATACTTAATTTTCTTGTAGAAATTACATGATACAACACAGCATATAATCGGTTCTGATTGGGGGTAGAAGAGAACCAGTCGTTAGCTATGACTAAAATGACCAGTTTTCCAGTGCAGTTGTCTTCTAATTAAATCTAAGTGTGCAGCACAGTCATTGAGATATGCTGTAATGATTTGCTTGGAAGTATTTTTCCCTTTTGTTTTTTCCCCCCTCTGCTTATCAGAATACCTTACACCTTGTAAAACTAGAGCAGGGAAAAGAAAAAACAAAAAAAACCCAACAAAACAACCAACAAAAACCCACAACCTGCTTCTGGCAGATGCCGTGCCAAGGTATGTATTACTCACCATCCTTCCGCCCACATTCAGGAACACAGCTCACGCTTCCCACTAACAGGTACTAACTCAAAAGCTCAGAACTGTACCTCAATTGCTATTTCAAAAAGACAAGCTTCTTAATGATACTAGGCTGCCATTTTATTAGCAGCAAAATAAATACAGTTGTAGTACTCAATGCTGCCTCAAGCTACGGTGATTCCCATGTTTACTGTTAGCTGTTCGGGATTACACCCAAACCCAGTTCTGCTCCAGAACAGCTTGCAGCTCAGCATCCAACAACGTTGGTGCTGTACTCACCAGCAGATACCCAGAGAGCTTGGCACCCCAGGAGCATATTAAGTGGGCACAAGTTTCTCCTAAGTTTATGGTTAGTATTTTCTATAAGATCAGACTTAGAGAAGAAATAACTTATTATATCAGAGTCTCTTATCTTTAGAATGAAAGACTGCAGGTCACCTGGTAGAGGACACAACAGATATTAAAGTGATTATAGCCTTGATCTTAGTCAGAAGATAGAATTACATGTGTGTTGGTAGAGATGTCAGTAAGACCATGCAGAATGGCACTTTTCTGTGTTTCAGAGGCACGGTATTTCAACATTTACTATATTTCAAATACAAAAGAGTTTCACAGTGACAGGGTAAGACTGAGGGGCTGGGAACGGGGCCAGGGGAGGGGATGCATATAGCCAGAGAGAGTGGGGCACACAACGGCTTTGAAAAGCTAGGAAGGAGAGCTTCTATTTCTCTGCAATGGGTTTATATCAGCTAGGCTTAAATAATAGTATTGCAAATTGAGGCCCAGGGGAATTTGGAGCGTACAAGCAAGCTTTTGTTTGCCAAACCCCAAAAGGTATGTGGGAGATTTGGGGGTTTGTTTCCATTTAAATGGCATATGTATTTCTAAACCATAAGTTAAACTATTTTGCTCTGTTTATTGTACAACCTTGCTGTTCCAGTACTGTTAGGAAAAATATTTTCCTAGCCAATATAGTGACAACTCTTTAAAGTAACAATTATATTTTGCTATACTTAGCACTTTCGTTTACTTACCTTCAGAACTTTTGAACAAGGAAGAAAGCAACAAACCTAATGTAATAAACCTCATGGGAAAAAAAAAAAGAAAAAAGATGGGGAGGTGGGGAAAAGCAACGGAGAAAGAAGAGTACGGCTAGAAGTCATCTGAAGGGATGCAAGCTTTCCAGTGTAAACAGAGAAGCTTATTAGTATGGTGTGATTTTAAGACATATTCTGTTATCAGAAAGCAAAATAGAAATCTGTACTAAAAAAAATCTTTTGAAGCAGGTGGACAAAAAAAAGTAGGCATATACAAACATATGCCTCTACTTTCCCCCTCCCCACAAACATGCACAGATACAAAACTGGGTTAGTCCTCTGTAAATAGGCTTAGCTCCTGTAAATATATCTCAAGATTTTAGGTGTACTTTTTCACACTGTAAGATTTCTATACAAAACCAGTTTAATCTAACTCCCTCTGATTATTATTAGAAACTCATTATTTGAGGACATCTATCTTTACAGTAGCTACGCACCATTAAGGAGCACAATGCCCATAATTGTTTAAAAAAGCCATGGGGGGGGGCGGAGCGGGTGGAGGGACAAGAGGATCAGGAGGAGGGAGACGATAACTGTGATGGTTAAGGGAGATATTGCAATTAGAACAGCATCATCTACCCTGCATTTTGCTCCTTGGAACATTTACACAGTAACAAACTGAGTTTAAAGTCTCCTCCATTCAACATCACTAATGAGTCATTTGTTATATCTTTACATAACACGTATTTTTTGTCCTGATGAATTTAAAATGTTCATACGGCAACAAGGAAAAATCAAGAGCCCTGTTCATCACACAGCATTAATACTTCAACAGCAAGACTGTAGCATTTATAAAGTGCAAATAAAGCTGATGTGTTATTTACAAATAGAGCTAATGCTTTATTTGCATTTTCTGGGGAAATTCCTTATAACACCCATCACCTGGCTTCTAAGATTTGCTGTGCACCTGCATATCACACGTCAATACAAATTGCAGGGACCCAGTGCCTCTGATAACTGAGCACCCAGAAGTGGAAACCTGAAATGCACTTGCTGAGATGCAATACTATTCGTGATGTTATCTCAGCCACTCAGAGCCTTCAAGCTTGAACTGCAGCTGTTGTAGCAGTTCCGAAACAGAAAGGAACAGTAGCTAAAAATGACTTGCCTGTCATGAATGAAAGCCACGACTTTTACTATCTCTACACAGCTGACATCGGGGGGAAGCGTAGCTGCTAATTACTCAATAACAACACATCTTTCCTTGATCAGTGGTAAAAATTATTACTCCAAATGAATGCCTGTTTCAGTTTGTCTGTTATTCTATACCTTATGGACAATCTGGTTGGTGATGGAAGAAAGACCTCATTATGACTCTCGGAACTTTTCTAACTAGTGAAAACTTCAAAAATGTCATTCATTAAGGTGCTGGTTATTCACAGTCTCTATGAGCACATGATGAAATATATTTTACTTACATCTAACTTAGAAAACAAACAAACAAAAGCTCAAAAGCTCTCTACCAACACTGAATTAAATCTATTGTTCAGATTAATATTATCGATAGGACTACCATGGTATCAGCTAAATTAATGTAACCTCTAAAGTTTTTAAACTGAAAGCTACAACCAGTGTTGTAGCCTAGGCAGGACAGGAGTGCATAATGAAATGAAAGAAAGTCAAAGAACAAAATGAAAATTAATTATTAAAAAAGGCTAATCGCTGCGTGAACAGTTTCCAAAACATATTTATTTCAGCTTTTATTGAAGGCAAAGAGTAAGAAATAAAGAATTACCAGTAATTCTATAAAGACATTAAAAATCACTATCTTTAAAATAATCTGCCTATTTATAGTAAGGTCAACACAGCACCAGCATAGATACATAGTTAATGTAAAGCCACAGGTCTAACACTAGTGAACACAAACCCACTTCATTTTGTAAATTAAGGGTACATTCAGCTGAAGAGTTGGCAAATCTATAGTCTCCTTCCATATTAAAGGTAACTGAATCTTGCTAGTTTAAACTTAAATTTAAACTTAAACTTAAATTTTCTGACTGGTTAGGGATATCCAGTTCACAAATTAGCACGGGTGACTTTAAGCCTATATTATTTTCCTAAAAACCAATACACACTGTATTAAATTTGAATTTCTCTATTTTAATCATGCAGATGATTGATCAATTAAGTTTAAAGATCTTCAGCAAACTTCTATGTATTTTAAATAAAACAATTTTATAGAGTGTAAGAAAGGAATAATAAAAGCATACTGAGTTTGCACACAACAGCATTGCAGTATTCTTTTAGAGCTGCAAGAGGAAACAGAATTGTATTCATATACCAAGAGTGTATTTCTACAATACTATATAGTGATGTGGTCCACAAATGCCAACAACAAGGGACTGAAAATAGGATCAATTCTTTTCCTTCTCAGAAACAACCTTGTAAGCATCAGAGTTCCCAAAGACATAAAAGAATAGTTACTTTTCTGAGATCTTTTGATATCGCTCTTCATGGTGGAGCTATCCACAAGTGATGGGAAAGATCTCTTTTGAAAGTAAATGGCGCACCTTCAAGTGTGTTCAGATACATCTTTGCTGTTCCTTTCTATGTTTCTCAAGTTTTACTTGAAAAGGATGCTTGATTTTTTAAAATTTGGTTTAGGTTTCACAATGGGATACCTTATATCAGTCGGTGCTTGCAAACCTTATTCTTCCAGCATAGAATCTAGCTGTTTCTTTCTCTGTGTCAACACAGGAGGCTGAAGTAATCAGGTCTACAGAAGACAGAGGACGTTAACCTGCACTTTCTTAGAATCTGTGATAAGTAAGTTCATACTTTCAACATGACCACACTGAGCTGTAAAGTATATAAATAGCTACTTTTCATCTAAAAGCACAGCTATCACAGACATTTGTATAGCAGAGCTATCAGTTCATAGTACTTTAAATGTCAATATTGATACTATTGTCAGGGATTAGTAATTTCTGCATATAGCTTTAGCATTCCCATCCACCCTCTGATGTCACTCAGTAATAGAAAGTAATTGTTGGCCCTTCCCCTCACCATGTCCCCAGAAGAAACCTACACATGGTAACATCTGTTGTACTGTCTAGGAATATCTTTGAAGTTCTCATAGTTTTACTAAGTGACAATTCAAACTCACTGTATAAATGCTTTTTTATTAATGACTTGCGTGTGTGCTAGAACGAAGGAGACGGAAGGGGAAAAACCTCTCAGAGGAAAATAGGGATGTTATTTCCAACATACCGGAAAGCAAAGAGCAGTTGTTTTAAATCAGGATAAAATCCCTTGAATGAGAGCATGAAGATACATCCCTGCCACAAAGCCCCGTAATCCACCAGGTCCAGCCCCTTCTCCCATCTCCTCTCAATATTAATTTTCAAATTCCATTCAGATTAGCAGAAGTTACGCAAACGTGCATTAATGTGTCCCTTCAGTATTTTATCACACTGAAGATGAGAAACAAAAAGTGTAATTATGACCCATACTGGAGAATCATTCATTCAGACCCTGCTTAATTACATGCGAGACAGCTATCTTAGATCATGAAGTTTGATCACAATATGCTCTTACTGCTAGATTATTAATGCAAATAAGATACAGATTACTGAAACCAAGTTACCGTCACCAATCTACAACTGGCTTGACACGTGCACGCATTCAAAAATACCACACAAAATAAATTGTGGCGTACATCTTCATGCATTAAGCGATTCCATACAGAAAATAAACCACATGCTTTAACAAAGGGTACATGACACAATAGAAATAGAATATGAAAGGGTTAAAAACAAGTAACAGAGTCTGTGATTTCAAGGAACCTGGAGCACAAATGGACTCTTATCACTAAAAGTTTGCTACTGCATCAAAATAATCTTAGCATTTTTGTCCACATCACTTTCAGGATATTTGAAATTTAACTAACAACATACTAGCAACAAGTGCATTATACTTTAAAATAACTAAGAAAATAATTTTTAAGTAACAGTTAAATAATATGACTAGCAACTGCTATTCTGGTGTTGCATGGCACATGAGGCTACACACTTACTAGACTATTAAAAAAATTAAAAATAAATCAGCCAGTGATGTGACAGTCATCTGTAGTTGCATTATTTTTAATTATAGCTGAGACAGATGGAACTTTTTTCCATATGCAGAAAAACAGTTTAAAGAACAAAGTTTTACTCCATTATTTAAATATAATAACGCATGGCTGTTCCTTCAATTGTACAAATACAATAGCCATTGTCGTAAGGAGTGTTGCTTATATATTAAGCAGATAGTTCAGAATTATGATATGTTTGACAGGTACCGTTACTAGCACTACAGAAACCGTCATACAATATTGTTATTACCATACTGTGCGTGCCGATACCTTGTAGCAGTGTAACTCAGCAAAAGGGAGCACAGACCGCGTTTTCATCACTGCAGACGTCGTTGCATGCTCTTAATCAGTGGTGCTTTCTGCACATCACACTTTCTAGTATTCTTCACAATCTGAGACTGACTTGTCAAAGCCCAATGTACCCCCCAGTTTCAAGACTTGGGTAACCAAGACTGACCAAATATTTCTCTTTCTATTTTACCCTCCCTTATCAGATAGGGAGACCAACATCAACAGGTATTTAGAAGCAATAGTAGTGAAGTCCACTACTATTTAGCAGGTTGCTGCAAACACAAATTATCTTCTAAGAAACATAATACATATACATGCATTCCCTTTAACATGCTGATCAGGGGGTGGCAGGTACAATTATTAAAGGACTGAAAGCCTTAGATTTCCTTTGACCTCCATTACAGCCTAGGACTCTGCTCCTTGAAGGATAAGATTGCATTTGTCGAACCTATGGTAACATACTGCAAGTGGATTTTCTCTGTTCTTCTGTATTAGCTCTCATCCTTTAAAGGAATACAGTTTCACTAAGGGAGATGTGTATCTTGTTTTGAGATTCAGAGATTTTTCGTTTTGCCTTTTTTTTTTTTTTAAGAAAAAATGAATGATCTTAAGGAATTTTCTTTATGCTCGCATTTCTCACACACTCTATAAAAAAATATCATTGACATAGGGTGAAAAGGTCGCATGCCTCACAGAAATGGAGCCAAGTACACCATTGAGGTTTTTCACCTGGAAAATATCCCTATAACTAATTCTATGTATTGGAAATTTTTATTATTATTTTAGCAACAAAAAAACCCTCCAGGTCTTTTCCCAGCCTAGAGTTGCCTGAAGTGATCTTTCCCATAAGGAAGATAAGTTTTCACTTAGAGGATAGCATCTGTAGCAGCAAGAGTTTAATACTCTGCAACAATATCAGGGATACGCAATCCTGAATTTACAGCTCTTCAAATTACTTTTATAGCTATACTGTTCATTTTGGATCAGATGCTTATCTAAAATTCCATATATTTTGGTAGCCATAATATCTGATTTAAAACAGCTTCCAATAAGCCAAAGAACAGCACTAGCAAAAAAAAAAAAAAAAAAAGGAAATAAAACAAACAAAAACAAACCAGACACAGTGGGTCAGATTCTGGGAGCTGTAAATTACTGTAGCTCTTTAAAGCCAAACTATTTTACACCAGCTAAGAATTGGGCCCAATATGCACGATTCCACTTCAAAGTTGATTTTTTTTTCCACATGCATAGTGCTTTGCTCCGCATCTGCTCTAATCATAACACATGAGGAATATTAATTAGTTTATCTCAAATTCTTTTTATAGTTATTTTCATGCCTTTTCTTACCAATGACTCAAGAGGAGAATAAAGAGCTGATTGATTAATTGATCAATCTTTATTGACATGCAATATTCCTCAATACTTCAGGAATGTCTGCAGAACAATTTCCTCCAATCATGCAATCAATGAATCAATGTAAAACCCCAGTAATTAAATTTATCAACTAAGTATCAATACATCCAGCACTTTATGAAAGTATTATGTGAAGTTTGTTCTCTTAAGGGTTATATTGATCGAGGGCAAAGAGCGAAATATTTCTATTATTAGATCTGGGAATGCTAAATCAAAACTCAGTCTGTTATAAACAACACAGAAATATTTCATATATACAGATCTCATGCTGATTTTGTACCATTAAACCCACTCCTAACAAGCAGATAAGCCTATTAATTGATGATTAAGACTACAGGAGGATCAGTCATTATATTCAGTGCTTCTTGTATGCATTCGTTGAACAAACGTATTGACAGGAACCATACAGAATCATTTTCCACTAGGAATTACATTTTAAAGAAGGAGGCGCCCATCTAAACAAAAGTAGATTTCAAACCTTGTTCATGCAGCATAAAATAGCCTTCATTAATTAATTAGATTTTGAAACTAAAGCTTTGCAGACTGAAAGAGATTATCACATCTCTCTCCATCATATATGATTATTAATTGTAAGGTGAACAATAAAGCGTAAAGATGCCACACCTGATAAGAGCCATATTAAAAACCAAAACAAGGAAACAAAACCACCATCCAATTTTTATAAGGCTAGTATAGAAACCATTCTGAAATAGATTTTTAGTTGCTATCCCTTACTACATATGCATAAGCAAGTAAGGCACAAAAGTTCACAAAGTACCCTTCTACCAATTCTAAGAAAAGAGTAGTAGGGGTTTTTATATTAAAAAAAAAAAAAAAGAAGAAATTTTGGCTCTCCTTAAGCAAACAAACAAAAAAAGTCTTCAAGAACAGCTAGTGACACAAGACTGTCATTTCCTCCCATGATCTGTATGATGAAGATATCAGTAACAATGCAATCTCTAAAACACTGCCAGAATAAAAGAAGCAAACATCCCTGTGCTTTCACAGATGTTGCGATAAATAAAACCAATTTGATCAAGTACTGAAGGTATCTTATTATGAAGGGTGAAAATAACGATAAAAACCCAAACCCACCAGATTCGTGTAGGAGTCACATCCTGTTACAAACATCAAACAACAATGAGCCTTTATTACCACGCTATGATTCCTTCATTTCAAACATGATTAATTAGCAAGTATAACACTCACCAAAACTCCCACCACGCCGCTGTTTGCTGCCTATTTGCAAATGGGTCTCTATCAAGTATCCATAAGCAGTATTAGTCTCATTTATGACACTGAAGAAAAAAAGTCAAAGCATCCTGCTTTAAGGAAGATTTCGCTCATACCTTAGCCAAAAAAAAAGCCCAAAAAACCAAAAAACCAAAAAACCAACCACCAACAAAACCCAAATAACAACAAAAAAAGAACAAAACCCCAACAACAAACACACACCAAAACCCTCTTTTGTCAAAGGGATTCCTTGATAATCCAAACACAAACTTCATGCAAAATTAAAAACTTTTTAGAAAAGTTGCTAAACAATGCAAATTGTTGAAAATAAGTAGAGATAAAATATTAGTTTAGACTTTATTTTGGTATTTGATTTTTTTTTTTTTTAACCTGAAACCTCAACTTTATATTCCATTTGAAATACACTGCTTTCGTTGAGAATGAAAGTGTGGTTCATAAGTCAAAAATGGAAACAAAAAGAGAATGAGATGGGGAAAATACTTAACAGGACTCAACACATTTTAAGCTGTGCAAACAGTTATCTTCAAATGTACCTCATTTGCAATAAACATTACTTTAGCAGTAAAAGAAACTTTGCTTCCTGAGGAGAAGGAAACTGAGATTACAAATACAGAAGAAAAAAATAGGACTGAGATGATGAGGGGGGGAAAAATAAAAAAAAAACCCACCCACAACCTGAAATTGCCTTCTCCAACTGAACTCTAAATACCATCACAAAAACAATGGGAAAAGGTTCAGACTGGAAGCAACAGATGTATTCCTAAGCAAGAAAATATTCTCGGTGAAATAGCGCATAGGCATACAGAGGGTGTCTTTAAAGCTATGAAAAGAGGTTCCTGTGTGGCAAAGCTGACGTTTCAACATGAACATAAAAATTAGGCAGAAGATCCGATACCCCCTTGGTTTACCAGCTCTGTATCACAGATACTTGATGATTTTGTCACGCCCAGAGAAGAGTCATTTTTAAGTGCAAATCTGACCTACTCTCTCCAGCTTTTTCAATTTTATAAATTTGGGATCAAAAGCATCAAAGCAGCTTCCACTTCGGACCTAACTTTTAGAGGATCAATGTGACAAGTCACTGCTTGATAGATGTTTCTCTTGATAAACGACTTGTTCAAAAGAGACATTGTAGCTTTCATTTCCTGACCACAACACACTTTTAATTTGCAACAGCAGAGCTGCTCGAGTGTGACTAGTTCCCACTTTCCAGCCTTTCAGGATTGTGGCACTGTCAGGCCACATACATGGGCAAAACAAAAACTCAAAAAGAGGTGCATCCGCAACAAGAATTGTAGCGAAACTTTTCTTCTAACAGGAACCTGATTACGTTTGTTTTCTCCTAACAGTGGGCTTTTAAAACCCCTCCCAGCCACCTCCAATCCCTGACATTTTAGGGAATAGGGGAAGAGAAGACATCATATTTGGAAATACATACTTAAGTGCTGTAGAATATATATAACTGCCTAATAGTATCGTGTTTATTATACATATATATATTACTGCTGCTATAATTATTATTATTATCTGGGAAGCGCATTTAACAGTCCAAACCGTCCACACCATCCAATTTCAGCTCTCAGCATACTGTCCGATTCCCGATTTAAAATTTATAAATGTAATATCCTCCTCATCACAAGCAGCAGTCCAATCTGCTCTGAATATATATTACAGCTTTAACATCACAGAGGGAAATCTCCCATCTGGCAATCACATTCGCTCCAACAGCTCTAGGAAAAAAAAAAAAAAAAGGGAAAAAAAAAATGTTCCGCTCTCGCTTGCTCGCTCTCCTCCTTAAAACATTTCTCAGGGCAAATTATGTGCATCTAAAATAAACAGTCGCCTTATTGATCGCTTCAAAGTCAACAAGTTCTAAATGCAAAATGCAATCAGATCGTTCCCATCATATAGCACCCGGGATATGTTTAGCAATATAGTCACCTACAGCACCAAAATAGGAGCGTACATTGTGCAACTGCTCTCTCAATTTCTCTCTTGCATTCAGATATGTTATTACCAGAGATCATCAGCCACACACACCAGACCTCCCCCTTATCCCAAACACACTCACACACACACTCACTCTCTCTCCTAGTGTCTCCCTCCATCCTTATTTGTTGCTACCACACGCAATTAAAAGTGAACGTTACCCCCTTTTTGGTTGCACAAAACAGACTAATAGTCGCTTCTGTTGTTAGTTCCTTAGGCTTAATTGCATACCTAGAGGTACATCTACTGCACCACAAGGAGATCTATTAAAATTCCCCATGCTCCATTTTATCTGACTTTTTTGGAGGAGGGGGCAGTGTGGGGGGCTGGAGAGTGACCGTTAAAATGAAGCCAGTTTCAGCACCTGATTATTTCATTCTGTTACACATTGAGAACAGAGCAGTGGGAAACAGACACTTGTAAATTGAGCATTAAAGACCACTTATTAAACAGTATTAAACATTCGACCACAACAGTAATTTTGTTTGTTTACATGCAAAACATTCCCCCACCCCACGTCAGTTAAAACCTCTAGCAGATTACGCTGAAAGTAAAAGAGGGAAAAGCAGCCGGAGTTCAAATAAACACTCAAAAAATATTAGTTTGCAAAAGGAAAAGATGCATTTTAGGTATATATGTACAAGTACATAGACATATAGGTGTATATATTCACTGCTACGCATTTTCCCCTTCTCCAGTCACCGAGTTGTACTAATTTACATACCATTGGAGTTCAGTGGTGTATATAGTGCACTGCTAGTAACATGCAACTTTAGGTTTTACAACTGAGATCAATACAATGGACAAAACTAATGCTATAATTGAGGCACAAATGATAAACAAATGAGAGCAAGAGAAAAAAATGCTTACATATACACAAGTGAAAATATACTATTAAGCATTAGGTATTTATTACATAATATTTGCATGCAGAGTCCTTGGTGCATTATCATGCTATTTAAATTTGTCTTTGCTATTTAGATGCAAAGGAAGTAGATCCCAAAACGGACATACCATAAACACTGGTGCTACTGATCATTTCTTGCTGGCAGCACAAAAAGCTGAATTGGATTTTTCACAAGCAGGAATTCCAAAGGTTGCTTTTCATTAAAGCCACTTTTCCTCTCAGCTATCAAATGTCACTGCCTTGAAACGTGGGCCCTTTCGTCAGGTATTCATTTAACCTACATGCATATAATTAAGTGGGAAAGCAACATCAACAAAAAGGGGATCTCAGATCACAAGAGAAGAAAGAAAGGGGAAAAAAAGCACATGACCAGGAATGCAAGTCCATGTCAATTTCACTCACTCCCATTGAAACTAACAAGAGCTCCAGGGAGGATAGTAATAGGATCAGTGGATTGTATATACCATTAAATTATACATCTTTCTCTCCCTTCCGAGCCAACAATACGCCCACCACGCTGTACCCCCTCCAAGATGATGTGCTTACATTTTACTGCAACAGCTCCTCTGACATATTCGTGCCCCCCCGCCGC
>NW_010225819.1:0-1828 GCF_000690775.1 Eurypyga helias
GTCTTTGTGCCGTGAACTGTGGGGAAAAGGGGTCCGTTGTCTTTCCCGGTGCTATCCCACACCGCCTGTATCTTCCTCCGCAGGACACCCGGCTGCTGCCCTGACTGGTGTCAGTTGGAGACCAAGCCCCGAAGTCGCCCGCCCCTGCATGGCCAAGGCCAGGGACATGGCAGAGGACTTACATGGCAGCGCGTTCCACCAGGGTCTTAATGAGCTGCAGGAGGTGAGTGGAGATGACCGAGAGGGAATTCCTCATGAACAGCTTCAAGTCGGTCACCACCTGGACAAGACCAGCCACAGTCAGACAAAGCAGAACGTGGCAGAGTGACCCAGTGTTGTTTAGCAGAAAGCCTTGGCAGGGTTCTTGTTCTGTGTGATGGGAAGAGACGGCTTCCTTCTACCAGAGGTGTTCCTGGTCACTGATCTGGGAAAGCCGCTGTACCTTGCTTCCCAGGAACAGAATCAAAGCCCACTGTTTGTCAAGTCTGGATCTGAAAATCCCCAACCGACACCAGTCGGTCGTCAGCACAAGGGCTGATCCTGACCCATGCATGGCACCCAGCCAGTGAAGTCACGGTTCTGTGGTCTTTCAAAGGGATGTCAGTGGAAGTTTGTGTGGCCCCTCAGCCCCAGGAAGCAATCCTGCAGAGCCCATTCCCCTGTGTGGTTGAGTCACTGCAGCATCACAAGTTTAAAGCCCCAGGGAGTAGATGATGGAGAGTGTCTGTGCAGGTGAAAGACGGCGTAAGGGAATTTGATGAAGGAACTGAAGTGGGGAAGGAAGACAGAAGGAGAAAAATCAGCCAGTTCTGTACATACCTGATCATTCCTGCGTCTTCCAGTGTGCAGCTTTCCAGCTACGTCTCCAATCAGCTCCTGAGGACAAGAGGAGGACTTCTGTCAGTGTCCCTGTATTCAGAGCAGAGGACTCTGCACGAGCAGACCTCCTCCCTGCCTGGAAGGGACTCAGCTCTGGGATCCGGTGAGTAGCCATGGGATCTCTTCTGGGGAAGGGCAGGTTTGGGTTCTATGTTTTTACGGAGCCTCTTCCACCCAAGGGGTCTCGGAGGCACTCGATTGTGCCATAAGGCCCAGACTGTCCCAAGGTCCAGAGGGATTTCCCAGTGGGACAGAGGCGCACGCACTTAATGTCAGGCAGGTCTAGGTACGGAGGAACAGGAACACAAGGGGAGAGCACCCAAACCTTTAGTCTGCGTTCGTTGGCAGTGTGGATATCCTCATCACTTTGGGTCACCACAAAGGCTCCTTTAGACCATTCCTCAGAGATCTACAAACAGCAGCAGAAACACCAGTCAGCCCCTGCGGTTACCCTGCTGCGCGTGGGGGCTGTACGTGTCCCCAGCCGATAGCAGCTTCAGCGTCCCAGTGGAAATTAAAGTGTCCGTTCCCACGCGAGCTCTGGTGTTCCTGTTCTCTTGGGGCAAGGCTGGCTGCTTGCTATATGCTGGTATTCTATACTGCTCTTGGTGGGATTCCCCTCTCCACCCATGACAATCCTGCAGGGTTAGGGCCATAGGAGGGTTTAAGCATTGCAGTGAAAAAATGAGCTGAAGTGTCAGTGGCTGCTTTAGCATTGTCCACAAAGATTTTCCTATGCAAACATTGTATAGAGTCGCCATTGTCCACGGCGGGTGAGCAACAACAATGGGTATTTTAAAAAAGCGCTTAGCTGCTGGCTTCTCTTCACCCCTATACAATGCTATGCATCGCCCCCTACTAACAGGGGCAGCCGGGCTCAAAAGGATCCCAAGTGCCAGCAGAAAAAGAACATTCCCATTCACACTAAAACAATTCCTCCTGAATGTTC